>NC_060138.1:151282144-151585175 GCF_021461385.2 Schistocerca piceifrons | reverse complement strand
CCTTTTGACACATCCCAGCTGTTTACTTTTGTCAAACAGAAAACCAGTACCTGTGTCACACTGTAAAGTACCTTAACTGGTGCTTGTATTACTGTCAATTTTTAATACCTCTTGTAGTTATCTCATCAAATATTGTTTACATTTTACTTGGTACATTTATTTAATGCAAACTGTTACATATTCGTTACAGTTTTGAATATAATATACTGGCCATTAAAATTGCTCCACCAAGAGGAAATGCAGATGATAAACGGGTATTCATTGGACAAATATCTTATACTAGAACTGACATGTGATTACATTTTCACCCAATTTGGGTGCATAGGTCCTGAGAAATCAGTACCCAGAACAACCACCTCTGGCCGTAATAACGGCCTTGGTACGCCTGGGCATTGAGTCAAACAGAGCTTGGACGGCGTGTACAGGTACAGCTGCCCATGTAGCTTCAACACGATACCACAGTTCATCAACAGTAGTGACTGGCATATTGTGACGAGCCAGTTGGTAGGCCACCATTGACCAGACGTTTTCAATTGGTGAGAGATCTGGACAATGTGCTGGCCAGGGGAGGAGTCGAACATTTTCTGTATCCAGAAAGGCCCGTACAGGACCTGCAACATGCGGTCGTGTATTATCCTGCTGGAATGTAGGGTTTCGCAGGGATCGAATGGAGGGCAGAGCCACGGGATGTAACACATCTGAAATGTAACGTCCACTGTTCAAAGTGCCGTCAATACGAACAAGAGGTGACCGAGACGTGTAACCAATGGCACCCCATACCGTCACGCCGGGTGATACGCCAGTACGGCGATGACGAATACACGCTTCCAATATTCGTTCACCGCGATGTCGCCAAACACCGATGCGACCATCATGATGCTGTAAATAGAACCTGGATTCATCCCAAAAATGACGTTTTGCCATTCGTGCACCCAGGTTCGTCGTCGAGTACACCATCACAGGCGACAGGCGACAGGCTACCAATATCCACTAATGTACAGAGTGTTCTACATATCCCAACAATGTAGAAAAATTGAGGGAATGACAACAGGCAATAAACATCTTTTAGGCCTACATTTCTTTACTTAAAACATGTTAACGTTTTACAGAAATGAACAAAGAATACCCACTGACCATTGCACAAAGACGTTGAAACATGGTTGGGCTTTACTGAAAAAAAAAAAAAATTGATTTCACAACAGGTGTATCTTACATCCAGTTTAAAACTTATTCATTTTCTCCCCATAGACCTCCCCTCCCCCCTCCCGCCCCAAAGCAAAAATCTAAAAAATGTCATATAATCATGTGATACCTGTATGAACCCTTATGGCCAAAACGGGGAAACCCAGAACTGTTATGCATAACAGTTCTGAATTTCACCATTTGTAAGCACAAAGTGTATGATTACGCACTTAATTCCAGCAACTCAAGACGGCGGCCTTGTAGTCATCCGATGAGGAAACAATCCTTTCTGGACAAATGCCTTTGCATAAAGACATTAGAAGCAGTGGGGTTGATAGAAAAAAAGCACTGGAGTAAAACGCAATAACGCAGTAACAAAGGAAGTTGAGGTATTAAAACTGAAACATGATCATCGCTTTAGAATAGAGAAGCTAAAAATAAGTTAAAACAGAAATAATAAAAATATGAAGCGTGTGGCGATTCTTCCACACATTTTCCATCAACTTATTTGCAACTATTGTTTTTGTCATTTTGCTGATATTTGTCCCAATGTCTAGTAGAATTCTGTGAGCATTAGTTTCCACTTTCTGCGTTTTCATGTGTTTCCAGTTCTTATGACTGTTGCTTTGTAATAATGAAATCAGATGTGGTTGACTCGGTGTTCGTTTCCCTAGATCGGAAAGACAATATTGCGTAATACACCCAAGATATACAACTCGTGCCAAGTTGATATTGTGTACAAGAGACGCTACTGAGATAAGAGGAAGTAGAGAGGATGACATTACATAAACCCTCCAATAACGAAAGTGCTCCTGCAGAAGAGTGCCCCAATTACGCAGATACGGAAACTACCATTGTGTAAGAGGGAAACTTAAGACGAATTACTGAGAATAAGCACAGCGAGAATAGAAGTACACGATAACTTATGTAACAGCTCTGAATTAACTAAAAGTAAGCTCTTCTCAAATTTTCATCAACGTTGAACAGATTTCGGTTGGCAGTAGATAATCTAAAACAAGGGATTTTCTGACTGACGGCATTGATGTTGAACAAAATACACTCAACACGACTTCTTTAAGAAGACCTACAAACCAGCAACAGATCAAACAGTGAGTAGTATGTTTATTAGCAGTACGGTGACTACGCTGAAGAATCGAAGACCAAACAGAATTAAAATCAGGGCATACCGTGGAGGAACACAGCAGAAAGTAAATTTAGATGGACTAAAGTCCTCGTCAGAAGTTCATCAGATTGAATTAACTCTGTATCAAGTTCCTTTCACTCATTCACTGCCTGATAGAAAACTTTGTGTCCCGAGCTGATGGACGTCGTTAATTTTTGTTTAAGCCACACAAATGCGAAAGGGATGTATTTACCACAACGTTTTACGTAAACAAAGCTGTATGTAAAGCTAAAGAAAAATTTTCATTCTATCCTATGACCTGATCATCCTTACGGGAGACTACCCATTCTTCCATTTAAATATACAAGTGCATGAGTTTGAGCGTGGTGAAATGATGTGCATTTGTTCATATTACAGCAAAAATACAATGTATCTATAGTGAAATAGTTTAACACGAAAAATCGATGATAAGTAAACAATACTGCGGTCCCAATAATGTGCTACTTAATTTCACATCTTTTCTTATAACAGGAAACAAAAATTGTTTAACACGGCAAGAATTCACTTTTGAACGAGAAAGGTACCTCCTTTCTGCAACTGCTATTTCTTTCAGACTTACCTGTGTCTTCTCTCCGTTAGACGAAACAAAATAACCAAGCAGTGGTTTCTACTACCGTACCACTATTTTAAGGCTTGTCTTTCGGTAGCATAATTGTCAAAACTCTTCAATCAGGACTCGAATTCGGTGTTGAGCGTCCAAATTACAGAAATTTATCTTAAAATATCTTGGACTTGTTTTGTTTTTTAATATTTACTTTTTAGCGAAATTCATAAAAATCAGGATGGAAACAAACGGTTATTTCTCTAAAATGAGGTGGAGCTGCTAAATTAAGCCGAGAAGCTGAGATCAGAAACGGATATCTGGAAAAAAATTAGTTATGTTGTGTGAAGGAGCCTTATGTTAAACTGACCCGTTTCACATCGTTACGAAATGTCGTATTCATGATCTATAGTACAAGTATTAAAGTAATGTACTGCAACACTCCCAACAATAGTGACAATAAGGCTCAAATAACGGCAATGTTTGAGTGCAAAACGCCCGAGACGGAAAAAAACACATGAGAACGTCTAAATAAGAAAACAGAAATTTTGTAACTTGTTTGGCTCAAGTGAAGTAGGTCAAACAATTCTCCTATATCAAGATCTTTATTTCTAGAAAGAGCAGATGATCTTGCAAAACAAATGTGTTTTGAATTTTCTGCAAATCCAGGCTGACTGGAACGTTCAAGGGAAGTAATGACATACTGTTACATATGTTTGCGGTGAACTTAACCACGATTTACCGTCTATGATTGAAAATTGGTTTCACTCTGCTTTGAGTTCAATATTTCACCGCTGCTTCATCGTTTTAGGGATAGTCGTGCTGAGAGTAGAAGGTAAGAAATTGCAGTTCGGATATATGTCAGAAACTGCCCTTATTTGAACTGGGGATGGTGTAAAAACGCGGTGTTTGAAAAATTATATAACATTACCCGTTGGATATGCAGCGAACAAAAAGTGGTGGATGATATCCAATATGTTAACCGGTTGGGTTCTCAATGCACATACATAAAAGCACTTTTTTCGCAAAATAATAATGATATACTATACGTAGAATTCCAATGAATTGCAAATGGAGTAAATTTTATCGGGATATCGAACTACCTTACTGTAGTCAACAATAACGAGATCGCAAAAACAGTAACGTTTTTCGCATAATCGTTTAACACGAAATTTCTTTTACACGAAAAAATACTTCAGCTACTAATACTGTGTGAAACGATTTTAACTGCATTTAGTTTTATAAACGATAATGGATAAATTTTCTGACTGCAGTTCGGAGAAATCTAAGTAGAATTAGAACTCTGCCATTCCGTATATTCGTGCACATCACGATTCGGTAGTTTGAGACATTTACATATGCAGTACATGAGACATACGACTGGGTACAAGAGTTCCTTTACAACAAAATTCTTTGAGATGCACCTGCATTTTACAAGTCAGAGTCACATATCTGGCAATAAAACAGAGGCTAGGAGAAGCAACTACAGGAGGAAGTTTTCGAGGACTAGAACAGAACGTGCAACAACGGGGAACTGATATTTGAGTTGAGACAATAAATAACGACACTGAACAGCGTCTCCGAGTCTAGCAGCGTGGGCGGAAGCTATTCTGTCCTCTGAACTTTGGGCGGCGCCATGTGTGTGACCCGAAAGAGCAAATCTGCCATCTGAGGTGCATCTGAGGACTTAGGAAAACAGCGTCCTGCGGAAGCTGTTACTTCGTCGCTTTCCACAACACTCCGAATCATATCCGCCCGGTGCCCTCGTAACGAACAACAAAAACGTTCAAAATTTGTAGCTTCTTCCTTTAACTTCATTTCCGTCCAAATTCTTTGAGTCGTTTCTAATAATGCCCTATACAGTCGTTTTAGAGGCGTTGCTTGTATGTGGTATTCTACGTAGGCTCTTGAAGGCACGGTCTCATTTATGGCGAGTTTTTCCGTAACGAACAGGCTCTATAACTTCTTAATTAATCTACAGTAAACGTATTTTGAAACGCAAATTGTGAGACTGTTAGTTACTGCCGTAAATAAAAATATACTGCCTTACAAAAACGCGAAACATCCGGATGTGTAAGAGAAAACAAATTAAAACTTCACGATTTGGAAGGGTATGTGATGTTATTGCAGTGTTTACAAAATCGACTCGGGATTACAAATAACTTGGCAGTACGAGGCCTCTTCCCAGCACGAAGGTTGTTCACATACCTCCTCAATATAGCACCAGCGTATGTGCCGCTGACTCATAGACTACACTGTCTTCGAGGTCCATGAAAACGGATATATTAAAAAAATATATATATAGTCGAACTTGAAACGTAGATTTTTATTTTGTATGCCATGATTCGGTGATTCGTTTCAGTCGTAAACTGATCATGAGATGTATTTATGATTTGGGTAACACTGTCACAAATTAATTCAATATGAGGCGACTTGCCGAATGTTGTTAAACTCTATTACATAGCAAACACTGTTTCTATGACTTTTTAATGCAACTTGTGCCGCAGAAAAATAAATAAATTGCTTGCGGCGCCTGACTGTCAGAAAATACATGCGTACACACAGCTATGATCTTCTTTAACAACGGGAGTGCGTATAATGGCCGTACAGTTCAGAATCGTTATGCCAATCAGGAAAAATCGCCATTAGCAATAAGGCAGTTGCATTACCGACGCACCATCGTCGTCCGACAGTAATCTCCGTCCTTTCAACGCATTTTTTAAGGAACCGATGGCGTGATAATCACATGGGAAGAGATCAGGGCTATAGGGCGCCATTTGAGTTGGCGCAACTTCCGCGATGTGGGGACGTGCGTTATCAGGTAGCAGCAGCACCCCTTGTCGCAGTTTTCCCGGACGTTTCTCCTTAATTCCACGTCGCAATTTTTCGTGCGTAGCGTAGTACCATTCCCCAGTTACGGAGGCACCAGGTTGTTGTTTGCAGTAGATGAGACTGGCCTTGCTGATCGACCGACATCTCGTCTCGAATGGCGAAGCATGGAATTTGGCATCGACTTGGCTGCCACATTTACATCCTTCATTCTCCGATGGATATGTTCCGGTGTTTGTCGTTCGGAAGACAAGAAACGAATAGCAGCACGCTGGTCGTGTTTACACACCCATTTGGTAATAAGGCCGCCATAGTTCACGTCAGTATTTATCGCACGCACTTTGGATAGACACGAATGCCTTGCCTACATATCGGCGCTTATATACATCGGAGTCGCGCTTACGTGTCACATACGCTGCAGCAAGTCCCTCAAACCGAAGCTTTTTGTTCGCCCCTTATATTTAAAAATCACTCATAAAGTAAACAAATCTACTAGGCTGCTTAATTTCGTTAAAAGCAATGCCACAAACTAAATAATATAATTTGTTAACACGTTTATGCAATACACGCATTCTGTACAAACAGACTTTTCAAGTAATAGGCTCTATTTTTTCCCTTACAGTCTTTATTATACAGGGTGGTCCTTTGATCGTGACCGGGCCAATTATCTCAAGAAATAAGCGTCAAACGAAAAAAACTACAAACAACGAAATATGTCTAGCTTCAAGGGGAAAACCAGATGGCGACATGATTGGCTCGCTAGATGGCGCTGCCATAGGTCAAACGGATATCAACGGCGTTTTTTAAACAGGAACCTCCATTTTTATTACATATTCGTGTAGTACGTAAAGAAATATGACTGTTTTAGTTGGACCACTTTTTTCGCTTTGTGATAGGTGGCGCTGTAATAGTCACAAACATATGGCTCACAATTTTAGACGAACACTTGGTAACAGGTAGGTTTTTTAAATTAAAATACGTTACCGCTGATGGTGAATTAAGCTTTGTCGAAAATAGGACGCGTGCAAAAAATCTATCATCGTCCCGTAATTTCTCTTGTGCTCAGTAGCAGAACTGTACACGACGTTCGAAGTCGTCGCCATGCAATTCCTTGTGCATAGAAATATGGTACGGGTGCAATCGATGTTGATGTAGCATTCGCAACACCGACGTCTTTGAGATTCCAGATTCTCACGCTGTTTGTCTACTACTGATGGGCGGATTAGCTGCGACAGCAGCTAAAACACCTACTTGGGCATCATCATTTGTTGCAGGCCGTCGCTGACGTTTCACATGTGGCTGAACATTTCCTGTTTACTAAAATAACGTAACTATCCGGCGAACGGTCCGGACACTTGGATGATGTCGTACAGAATACCGAGCAGCATACATAGCACACGCCCGTTGGGCATATTGATCACAATAGCCATACATCAACACAATATCGACCTTTTCCGCAATTGGTAAACGGTCCATTTTAACACGGGTAATGTATCACGAAGCAAATACCGTCCGCACTCTCGGAATGTTACGTCATACCACGTACTTATACGTTAGTGACTATTACTGCGCCATCTATCACAAAGCGAAAATGTGGTCCATCCAAAACATTCATATTTCTTTACGTACTACACAAATATGTAATAAAAAATGGGGGTTCCTATTTTAAAAAACGCAGTTGATATCCATTTGACCTATGGCAGCGCCATCTAGCAGGCCAACCATAGTGCCATCTGGTTTCCCCCTTCAAGCTAGACGAGTTTCGTTCTTTGTAGTTTTTTCGTTTGATGCTTATTTCGTGAGATATTTGGCCCGGTCACTATCAATGAACCACCATGTGTAATGTCCCTAAAAAGCATATCGGATTTGTCACAACACTTTGGAACATGCAGCATGTAGTTCTGCAAGAAAATATTCTGCAACGTTATCTTTGAGTGTGCACATTTTAAAAGCCGATTTGCAGCTGGTTTTACTATTTCAAATATCCTTAAGTCCGTAATTTAACGACGCTCACTGGCCTCTAGAATAGACAAATATTTCATGGTCTTTTGTTTCAGACTTTGCTGTTATAATACAACGAAACTGTTCTTAGTGGGCCGGCCGCGGTGGCCGAGCGGTTCTAGGCGGTTCAGTCCGGAACCGCGCTACTACGTCGGTCGCAGGTTCGAATCCCGCCTCGGGCATGGATGTGTGTGATGTCTTTAGGTTAGTTAGGTTTAAGTAGTTCTAAGTTCTAGGGGACTGATGACCTCAGATGTTAAGTCCCATAGTGCTCAGAATCATTTAGCCATTTGTTCTTAGTGGAAGATGAAATTTATGGTGCCTATCGATGTATAGCTGTCATTTTACCTTGCTGTAAATGTTCCACATTCACTGAGCAAAATATAGCGACGATTTCCGAATTTACATGTAGTACGCTTGTAGTGCATTCTCAAGTTTCACTGTTCGAATACCTGACGTTTTCTGAGTGTAGTGAGCATCAGTCTGGTTCCATTAACTGTCGACCGTATGCATAAGCTGGCTATTCATCCAACAATATGCGAGGAACTGGTAATAACAACAATGAAATTACTTCGGACAACATTATACGCAGTATCCGCTAAGTATTTATTTGTCATAACGTTTGCCATACCACTACTGCTTACGTAAATAATTAGCAATAAATATTATGCCCACCGCCCACTGTGTAAATGGATGCCATCTGGTGGCGACGACTGCACATGTAATGGAAGTGTCAAGAGTATAGGAGGAGTTGTGATGAATGGTGAATCATTCTAGTGATGATACGAGCTGCAAACGGGAAAATCCACCGTCACGGACTACTTTGATAAATGGCCGTTAGTTATGGGCCCACGTCTGGGAACGAGCATCTCACAAATGGCGAAGTTGATCGGCTGTTCGCTTGGTACTATCGTAGACATCTACAGCATCGGCGGGGATCTGCAGCAGAGCATTTGATTTTCTTTTTTGCTCAAACGTGTTTTGCCAGTACGACAATGGCGCACGCACAAGAGTTCTAGAACAAACCGTTCAGCTTAATTTGATGAATATCATCATCCGCAACACAAGGCCCTTGCATGTTCCCATGCTGGCCCAACGACATCGCCAGTTACGATTGCAGTGGACTCGTCTTCAAGGTTGGGCCACGGAGCAATGGAAACGTGTCGCCTGATTGAATGAGTCACGTTTCTTATTGCACCTGGCGATCGGCTGTAACGCGCAACGCTTCACGGACGCAGGCCATTGGGGGACCACATAACGCTATGAGGGAAATTCACATGTAATTTCGTGAAATCTGTTACAGTAATCTAAGACGCCCAGCCGGCTGTGACTTCATAAAGACGCGGACAACCTGCAGCCATTTGTGCTTGATGTCTCTCTCGATGGCGTTGGCATCTTCCAACAGGATAACTGTCCGTGTTACAATGTCAAAACCGTTCTACGGTGGTTTGAAGAGCATGAAAATGGATTCCTGTTGACGTCTTGGCTACACAGTTCGCCTGTTCTGAACCCGATGGAACGCATCTAGGAAGCTATGGGGCGCCAGCTTCAAGCCTTCCGACCACCGACGCTTACTTTATGGGATTTGTATGACCCGTGTCTAGATACCTGAGAATGTACTAAGGAGTTGTCGAAATCATGCCACGCAGTATAGCTGCGGTATTGCGTTCCAAATGTGACCAACAAGCCGTTAAGAATGTGGTCATAATGCTTCGTCCATCAGCGTGTGTTTCCGTAAATCGCAGTCTTTTGGCTTTGCGTTTGATTTTTTCTTTTTTTTACTCGAACGTGATTTGCCTGTCATTTGATGTATGTGGAGTATGTTTGTCTCCGACAGATTACTAATGTGTTCTAAGACAGCCAGAGCGAGAGCACCAGCAGCAGCGAGTACTGTTTGTATAAAGCGTTTATTTTGCATTTTGTTTACGACCTTCCACTAAGGAAGGGATTCTATTTGTGTTTATCTGCTCTGCATAGTAACTAACAGTTCTTGATAAAACTTTACGTAGTTTTCGTGTTAGATTTCTTAGTGTTTTCTTGATCGTTTAGAACAGAAAGCGCCCTAAAACCGTCTTTTGTTTGTTTCGCGGCCGTTAGCCACTAGTCACTTGAATCAGCAGTTGTCTTGTGACAGCCAGAGCGAGAGCACCAGCAGCAGCGAGTACTGTTTGTATAAAGCGTTTATTTTGCATTTTGTTTACGACCTTCCACTAAGGAAGGGATTCTATTTGTGTTTATCTGCTCTGCATAGTAACTAACAGTTCTTGATAAAACTTTACGTAGTTTTCGTGTTAGATTTCTTAGTGTTTTCTTGATCGCTTAGAACAGAAAGCGCCCTAAAACCGTCTTTTGTTTGTTTCGCGGCCGTTAGCCACTAGTCACTTGAATCAGCAGTTGTCTTGTGACAGCCAGAGCGAGAGCACCAGCAGCAGCGAGTACTCTTTGTATAAAGCAATTTTGTACTTATTTGCTGCGCTTAGCTTTTAAATAGTTTTTCTGGGAAAACCTAGCGTAGTTTTCGCGTCTCGTATTTCAGTGAGTGTTTCTTGATTATCAGAGTAGCTCATCAGAAGATTATCTTGGGAATTTGTCACCGTATAGAGTAGGGTAAACACAGTCATGTGTAGGGACTGTGGTTGTTGTGAGCGGACGCAAGGAGAATTGGCCACTCTTCGGGGGCAGGTGGCGGCTTTGTCTGTTAGGCTCATCGAGCTCGGGGCGCAGGCGTCGGCTCGTAGTGGCGTTGGGGCAACTGTGGTGAGACCTATGCCTACTTCGGTGGCCTTGGAATCACATGGAACCCCTGATGTCGCTGCGTCTTCCGGCAGTGAGCATCTTACCGGTCAGCCATCACTCCAGGGTGAATGGCGGACAGTGGTGGGCTCGCGCGTGCCTGGCCGAAAGGCGAAGGTGGGATCTGGCCGCGTGGCAGCTGCCTTACCCCTTTCCAACAGGTACGGGGTGCTTCCTAGTGGTGATGACATCGTTTCCGAGCCACCACAGGATGCCTCGCCTGTTGGGCCAGTGGCCGATTCTCCGGCAAGGTCCCGACAGTCACAGAGGGCGGGCCTATTAGTTACAGGGAGCTCCAACGTTAGGCGGGTTATGGAGCCCCTTAGAAAAATAGCGGGTAGGTCGGGGAAGAATGCCAGTGTGCACTCGGTGTGCTTGCCGGGGGGTCTCGTCCGTAATGTGGAGGAGGCCCTTCCGGCAGCTATTGAACGCACTGGGTGTGACCGGCTGCAGATAGTAGCACATGTCGGAACGAATGACGCCTGCCGCTTGGGTTCTGAGGCCATCCTTGGTTCCTTCCGGCGGCTGGCTGATTTGGTGAAGACAACCAGCATCGCACGCGGAGTGCAAGCTGAGCTTAATATCTGCAGCATAGTGCCCAGAGTCGATCGCGGTCCTCTGGTTTGGAGCCGTGTGGAGGGTCTAACCAGAGGCTCAGACGACTCTGCGACTATAATGGTTGCAAATTCATCGACCTCCGTTATTGGGTGGAGAACTGTAGGGCCCCCCTAGACAGGTCAGGCGTGCACTACACACCGGAAGCAGCTACTAGGGTAGCAGAGTACGTATGGCGTGCACACGGGGGTTTTTTAGGTTAGAGGGACCCCCCCTTGGGCGAAACGATAAAATACCTGACGGCTTACCAGAGAGGACATTATCATCGTTGATAAAGAACGTCCGTCCTCAGAGACCAAAAACAGGAAAAGTTAACGTAATATTGGTAAACTGCAGGAGTATCCAGGGCAAGGTTCCTGAATTAGTATCTCTTATTGAAGGAAATAGTGCGCATATAGTATTAGGAACGGAAAGTTGGTTAAAATCGGAAGTGAACAGTAACGAAATCCTAGACACAGAATGGAATATATACCGCAAGGATAGGATAAACGCCAATGGTGGAGGAGTATTTATAGCAGCAAAGAATTCAATAATATCCAGTGAAGTTATTAGCGAATGCGAATGTGAAATAATCTGGGTTAAGTTAAGTATCAAAAGTGGGTCAGATATGATAGTCGGATGCTTCTATAGACCACCTGCATCAGCAACCGTAGTAGTTGAGCGCCTCAGAGAGAACCTGCAGAACGTCGTGAAGAAGTTTCGTGATCATACTATTGTAATAGGGGGAGACTTCAATCTACCAGGTATAGAATGGGATAGTCACACAATCAGAACTGGAGCCAGGGACAGAGACTCTTGTGACATTATCCTGACTGCCTTGTCCGAGAATTACTTCGAGCAGATAGTTAGAGAACCAACTCGTGAAGCTAACGTTTTAGACCTCATAGCAACAAATAGACCGGAACTTTTCGACTCCGTGAATGTAGAAGAGGGTATCAGTGATCATAAGTCAGTGGTTGCATCAATGACTACAAGTGTAATAAGAAATGCCAAGAAAGGAAGGAAAATATATTTACTTAACAAGAGTGATAGGGCACAAATCGCAGAATATCTGAGTGACCACCATCAAACGTTCATTTCTGAGGAAGAGGATGTGGAACAAAAATGGAAAAAATTCAGAAACATCGTCCAGTACGCCTTAGATAAGTTCGTACCGACTAAGGTCCAAAGCGAGGGGAAAGATCCACCGTGGTATAACAATCATGTACGAAAGGTACTACGGAAACAAAGAAAGCTTCATCATAGGTTTAAGAGTAGTCGAATCATAGCTGATAAGGAAAAGCTGAACGAAGCGAAAAAGAGCGTAAAGAGAGCAATGAGAGAAGCATTCAACGAATTCGAACATAAAACATTGGCAAACAATCTAAACAAGAACCCTAAAAAGTTTTGGTCATATGTAAAATCGGTAAGCGGATCTAAATCCCCTATTCAGTCACTCGTTGACCACGATGGCACCGAAACAGAGGACGACCGAAGAAAGGCAGAAATACTGAATTCAGTGTTCCGAAACTGTTTCACTGCGGAAAATCGTAACACGGTCCCTGACTTCAGCCGTCGCACGGACGCCAAAATGGAAAATATTGAAATAAACGATATCGGAATTGAAAAACAACTGCTATCACTTAGTAGCGGAAAAGCATCCGGACCAGACGAGATACCCTTAAGATTCTACAGTGATTATGCTAAAGAACTTGCCCCCTTTCTATCAGCAATTTATGGTAGATCGCTGGAAGAACGTAAAGTACCTAGCGACTGGAAGAAAGCGCAGGTCGTTCCCATTTTCAAGAAGGGTCATAAATCAGATGCGAATAATTATAGGCCTATTTCGCTTACGTCAATCTGTTGTAGAATAATGGAACATGTTTTGTGTTCTCGTATTATGACGTTCTTAGATAATACAAATCTCCTTCATCGTAACCAACATGGATTCCGCAAACAGAGATCATGTGAAACTCAGCTCGCCCTATTTGCCCAGGAAATTCACAGTGCCGTAGACACTGGCGAGCAGATTGATGCCGTATTCCTGGACTTCAGGAAGGCATTTGATACGGTTCCGCACTTACGTTTAGTGAAAAAAATACGAGCTTACGGAATATCGGACCAGGTTTGTGATTGGATTCAGGATTTCCTAGAAGAAAGAACACAACATGTCATTCTTAACGGTTCAAAATCTGCAGATGTAGAGGTAATTTCGGGAGTACCGCAGGGAAGCGTGATAGGACCTTTATTGTTTACAATATACATAAATGACTTAGTTGACAACATCGGTAGCTCCGTGAGGCTATTTGCAGATGACACGGTTGTCTACAAGAAAGTAGCAACATCAAAAGACTCGTACGTACTCCAGGAGGACCTGCAGAGGATTAATGCATGGTGCGACAGCTGGCAGCTTTCCCTAAACGTAGATAAATGTAATATAATGCGCATACATAGGGGCAGAAATCCATTCCAGTACGATTATGCCATAGGTGGTAAATCATTGGAAGCGGTAACGACCGTAAAATACTTAGGAGTTACTATCCGGAGCGATCTGAAGTGGAATGATCACATAAAACAAATAGTGGGAAAAGCAGGCGCCAGGTTGAGATTCATAGGAAGAATTCTAAGAAAATGTGACTCATCGACGAAAGAAGTAGCTTACAAAACGCTTGTTCGTCCGATTCTTGAGTATTGCTCATCAGTATGGGACCCTTACCAGGTTGGATTAATAGAAGAGATAGACATGATCCAGCGAAAAGCAGCGCGATTCGTCATGGGGACATTTAGTCAGCGCGAGAGCGTTACGGAGATGCTGAACAAGCTCCAGTGGCGGACACTTCAAGAAAGGCGTTACGCAATACGGAGAGGTTTATTATCGAAATTACGAGAGAGCACATTCCGGGAAGAGATGGGCAACATATTACTACCGCCCACATATATCTCGCGTAATGATCACAACGAAAATATCCGAGAAATTAGAGCAAATACGGAGACTTACAAGCAGTCGTTCTTCCCACGCACAATTCGTGAATGGAACAGGGAAGGGGGGATCAGATAGTGGTACAATAAGTACCCTCCGCCACACACCGTAAGGTGGCTCGCGGAGTATAGATGTAGATGTAGATGTAGATGTAAGACGCTGCAGTCATGGACTGTGCGGCTGGTCCCGGCGGAAGTTCGAGTCCTCCGTCCTGCATGAGTGTGTGTGTTTTCCCTTAGGATAATATAGGTTAAGTAGTGTGTAAGCTTAGTGCCTGATGACCTTAGCAGTTAAGTCCCATAAGATTTCACACACACACACACACACACTAATGCGTGCCTGATTGAGAATTGGTTTCATGGGCAGTACTCCTAGCGAGTCAGTACTTCCGATCCAGCTTCACATATTCAGTTACAATGGCACCTTTATAGCTCAGTCAGCAGGACAGTCTGAAAGGCAAGAGTGTGGTTTCCAGTCCATATTCGAAATACATTTTAATTTGTTAGAATATTTTACAATAGAGCATCCTTTTCCGTCTGTAGGCAGCTTCGTAAGAGAGGACTGTTCTATAAAGGCCGATTAAAGAAGTTTCCATTTGAACGCGTTGCTGCAGCACATGTGCAACGTAGTGCGATTCCGATGCGGGTATATAAGCACCGACACGTAGATAAGGGATTAGTGTGGCATTTGTGTCTTTCCGATCTGCCTGCGATAAATACGAATACGTTAATAATGGTGACATTATTATCAAATGGATTCAAACAGGCTGCGGAACGACAAATACCGATAGATATCCATCGACAGAGTGAAGAACTGTATGCCAAGTTCTGTGCTGGTCGCAGTTCGACAGAAGCTGGTCGATCTGGAAGGCCAGCTTCAGCTACTATTCGTTTCAAGTAATCCGGTGTTTTCATCAATGGGGAACGGTACTGCACAACATGTTTCATAGTGATTCACGTCACCATAACGCAAATTTCGTTACGAAGGCGTTACACAAGTTCAAGTGGAAGACATTCGAGCAACCACCCTATGATCATGATCTCTCCTCCTTCGGCCCCTTAAAAACGGCTTTGAGGGGTTGACGATTCCTGTCGGACGAGGACGCGCACAAGAAGTTGCAGACTTCTTCACGTAGCACTATATGGGGTCTTACACATTGGTGACTTCAACCTGGAGCGTCTGTGGAATGATTGCCTCAATGCAAACAACGATTTTACTGACTGGAATGCAGATTCTACACTCTACGGCCTTCGAACGGACACTTTTCGATCTCCAGTTATTCTCCACTTAATGGTTGTCCTTGTGGTCTTCAGCCAGAGACTGGCTTGATGCTGCTCTCCATGCTACTCTATCGTGTGCAAGCACCTTCATCTCCCAGTACCTACTGCAACCTACATCCATCTGAATCTGCTTAGTGTATTCATCTCGTGGACTCGCTCTACGGTTTTTACCCTCCACGCTGCCCTCCAACACTAAATTTGTGATCCCTTCATGCCCCAGAACATGTCCAAGCAACCGATTCCTTTTTCTAGTCAAGTTGTGCCACAAATTTCTCATCACCCCAACTCTAATCAGTATCTCCTCAATAGTTATGTGATATAATCTTCAGTATTCTCCTGTAATACCACATTTCGAAAGTTTCTATTCTCTTCTTGCCTAAACTGTTCATCGACTATGTTTCACTTCCATACATGGCTACACTCCATACAAATACTTTCGTGAAAGATTTCCTGACACCCATACAAATACTTTCGTGAAAGATTTCCTGACACTTAAATCTATACTTGATGTTAACAAATTTCTCTTCTTCAGAAATGCTTTCCTCGCCATAGCCAGTCCACATTTTATACCCTCTCTACTTCGACCATAATCAGTTATTTTGCTCCCCAAATAGCAAAACTCATCTACTACTTCAAGTATCTCATTTCCTTATCTAATGCCCTCACCATCATCTGATTTAATTCGACTACATTCCACTATCCTCGTTTTGCTTTTGGTTGATGTTCATCTTATATCCTCCTTTCAATACACTGTCCATTCCGTTCAACAGCTCTTCCAAGTCCTTTGTTGCCTCTGACGGAATTACATCATCGGCAAACCACAATGTCCTGATTTCTTCTCCATGGATTTTAATTCCTACTCCAAATTTTTCTTTTGTTTTCTTTACTGCTTGCTCAATATTCAGATTGAGTAACATCGAGGGTAGGCTGTAACCCTGTCTCACTCCCTTCCCATCCACTGCTTCCCTTTCATGTCCCTCAACCCTTATAGCTGCCGTCTGGGTTCTGTACAAATTGTAAATAGCTTTTCATTCTCTGTATTTCATCCCTGCCACCTTCAGAATTTGAGAGTATTCCAGTCAACATTGTCAAAAGCTTTCTTTAACTCTACAAATGCTAAAAACTTAAGTTTGCCCTTCCTTAATCTATCTTCTAAGATAAGTCGTAGGGTCAGTATTGGCTCACATGTTGCAACATTTCTACGGAATCCAAATTGGTCTTCACCGAGGTCGGCTTCTACCAGTATTTCCATTCGTCTGTAAAGAAATCGTGTTTGTATTTTGCAGCGGTGGCTTATTAAACTGATAGTTCGGCAATTTTCACATCTGTCAACACCTGCTTTCTTTGGGATTGTAATTATTATATTCTTCTTGAAGCCTGAGAGTATTTCGCCTATCTCATACATGTTGCTCACCATATGGTAGAGTTTTGTCAGCGCTGGTTCTCCCAAGGCTATCAGTAGTTCTAATAGAATGTTGTTTATTCCCGGGGCGTTGTTTCGACTTAGGACTTTCAGTGCTGTGTCAAACTCTTCACGAAGTGTCATATCTCTCATTTCATCTTCGTCTACGTCCTCTTCCGTTTCCATAATATTGTCCTACAGTACATCGCCCTTGTGTAGACCCTCTATATATTACTACCACCTTTCTGCTTTCCCTACTTTATTAGAATTGGGTTTCCATCTCAGCTCTTGATATTCATACAAGTGGTTTTCTTTTCTCCAAAGGTCACTTTAATTTTCCTATATGCCATATCTATCTTACCCTAGTGATATTTGTCTCTACATCGTACATCCTTACATTTGACCTGTGGCCATAACTGCTTAGCTATTTTGCACTTCCAATCGATTTCATTTTTGAGACGTTTGTATTCCTTTTTGCCTGATTCATTTACCCCTTTTTTATATTTTCTCCTTTCATCAATTAAATTCAATATTTCTTCGGTTACCCAATTATTTCTACCAGCCCTCGTCTTTTTACCTACTTGATCCTCTGCTGCCTTCGCTATTTCATCTCTTAAAGCTACCCATTCTTCCTCTACTGTATTTCTTTTCCTCGTTCTTGTCAATCGTTCCCTAATGCTCTCCCTGTAACTCTCTACGACCTCTGGTTCTTTCAGTTTATTCAGGTGCCATCTTCTTAAATTCCCACCTTTTTGCAGTTTCTTCAGTTTTAATCGACTGTTCATAGCCAATAGAGTGTGGCCAGAGTCCACATCTGCCCCTGGAAATGTCTTACAATTTAAAACCTGGTTCATAAATCTCTGTCTTACCAATATATAATCTATCTGAAACCTTCAAGCGTCTCCAGGCCTCTTCCACACATATAACCTTCTTTCATGAGTCTTAAAGCAAGTGTTAGCTATGATTAAGTTATGCTCTGTACAAAATTCTACCAGGCGGCTTCCTCTTTCATTTCTTACCCCATCCTATATTCACCTACTACTTTTCCTTCTCTTCTTTTTCCTACTATCGAATTCCAGTCACCCATGACTATTAAATTTTCGGCGCTCTTCACTATCTGAATAATTTCTTTTATTTCATCATCCATTTCATCAATCTCTTCGTCATCTGCGGAGCTAGTTGGCATATAAACTTGTACTACTGTGGTTGGCGTGGGCTTCGTGTCTATCTTGGCTACAATAATACGTTCACATGATGTTCGTAGTAACTTACCCGCACTCCTATTTTTTTATTCATTATTAAACCTACTCCTGCATTACCCCTGTTTGATTTTGTATTTATAACCCTGTATTCACCTGACCAGAAATCTTGTTCCTCCAGCGACCGAACTTCACTAATTCCCACTATATCTAACTTTAACCTACACATTTCCCTTTTTAAATTTTCTTACCTACCTGCTCGATTAAGGGATCCGATATTCCACGTTCCGATACGTAGAACGCCAGTTTTCTTTCTTCTGATAACGACGTCCTCCTGAATAGTCCCATCCCGCAGATCCGAATGGGGGACTATTTTACCTTCAAAATATTTTACCTAAGATGACGCCATCACATTTAACCATACAGTGAAGCTGCATGGCCTCGGGAAAAATTTCGGCTGTAGTTTCCCCTTCCTTTCACAGTATCAGCACAGCAAGGCCGTTTTTGTTAGTGTTACAAGACCAGATCAGTCATTCATCCAGACTGTTACACCTGCAACTACTGAATAGGCTGCTGCCCCTCTTCAGGAACAACACGTTTGTCTGGCCTCTCAACAGATACCCCTCCGTTGTGGTTGCACCTACGGTACGGCTATCTATATCGCTGAGGCACGCAAGTCTCCACACCAACGGCAAGATCCATGGTTCATGGGCGGGCTCCATTTTATATAGACCGCATTTTTTGCTGATATGTGCACTCGGGGTAAAGCCGTGATGGCTGGTTTAGAGTCTTGCTTGGATTGTTGAGTCGCTAAAAGTATTTCCTTTGAAAGAAGAGGTTTCGCGATTGAATTACCGTCCGACATTGCACACTTTGCTGTAGAGTGAAAGCTCAATTCTGAGGAGGGGTTCCAAACTTTTCCTCTAACGGAACACTCTGAGTATGTTGATACTTTGATGGAACACCTTGCTTATTTATAAGTGTAATAAATTATACGGAAAATGCGAAAAACTTGTTTTATTCAATGATTACTTCAATTTTAAACCCTAGCTAATAACACAGAAAATTAATTAGTAGCGTCAAAATGTCGAAAAATAGACCGACATGTTATTAACAGCTTTTCGCGGGCAACTTATTCACTTACCACGGGACATCAGTGTTCCGTAGAACACAGTTTGCAAAACACTTGCTAGGGGCTGTCTCACAGTACATCGATTTTTGTCTGCCTCGTACTAAATTCCGCTTTGTTGAGTGTTCCGGAAACTATTATAAAAGTGAGGATATCTAGTGTAATGAAACAAATACAGCTGAGAATAAATGATGTCGAAAAGCGAATCTTGTATTGATGAATAAAGAATAAAAGTGTAAAATATTAACAAATTTTGGTTACTTATTAAAAAACCAGCGGAGTGCCCGGCGATACACTGGTGTAAATTTATTCCAAACTTCTATTTGCTAATCTCCTCCTTCACCTCGCTCTGTCCACGTCCTCCACCTCTGTGTCCATCTGCTCCTGCCCATCACCCTGTATATGTGCTCTTCTTTCCCTGCTCTGTCCATCTTCTCCTCTTCCTTTCCTCTGTCAGTCTTCTCCCCACCCTTTTCTCCGTCCATTTTCTCCTCCCCCCTCTGGCTGTTCATCTCCTCCTCCCCCTCTCTCTGCTTATCTATTCCTCACTCTGTATCTGTCAATCTTCTCCTTTTTCCTTTCTCCATCTGTTTCCTCTCGCCCTCTCTCTGTTCATTTCCCCTCCCCCTCTCTCTGACCATCTCCTCCCCCCTGTCTGAGTATATCTGCTCCTTCGCCCTCGCTGTCTGTTCATTTCCTCCACCGATCCCCCCCCCCCTCGCCCCCCCCCCCCCTTCTCTCTCCCATTGCCACGCTCTCCACTATAGGAAACTAGTGGTTGTTACGACAACTGTACTTCTTTCCAGATTGTAACTAACACATGTACCAAATTTAATTTAAATCATTACAGGGGCTTAGAACGAAATTTTGCCCGCGCACGCACATGTCGAATATATTTCACATATATTTAATGTATTTCAAACGTATTTGTACACTTATTTCACCTGTGTCTCTAACGAATTTCGCCATGCAGTTTCATGTTCACGCAGTTCAATACTTTTGATACCGTATCGCTTGACATATGTTATGTACAATGATATAATTTTGCAGGTACGTCCAATGGTGTATTTACCTATTTTCTACATAATGTGTTGTTAATAGACTCAATAGTAAGGAAGTAATAAGTTAAAGCGTCATACATTATGCCGCAAGTTTTCTCCCACCTCAGTACTTGAGGTCATGTGTCGTATATATTGTTCTAGGTACATTCAGCGGCATATGCAGATATTGCCTGCAAAATGTGTTATGAACAGAGTTAGTAGTAAAGAAGTAAAATTAAAGCGTCATACATTTTGCCGCAGATTTTCTCCCACCTCAGTACTTGACGCCATATCACCTAAAATATGTGTCGTGCTAGGCATATTTTTATAGGTACATTTAGCAATGTATGTGAATACTGTTCAATAAATGTGTTGCGAATAGAGTCAGTGGTAAGAAAATAATAAATTAAAACGTCAGGTATGACGTGGCAGTTTTCCACGGATCTCTGTATAGTTGGTTGGTTGGTTGGTTTGGGGAAGGAGACCAGACAGCGTGGTCACCGGTCTCATCAGATTAGGGAAGGAAGTCGGCCGTGCCCTTTCAGAGGAACCATCCCGGCATTTGCCTGGAGTGATTTAGGGAAATCACGGAAAACCTAAATCAGGATGGCCGGACGCGGGATTGAAGCGTCGTCCTTCCGAATGCGAGTCCAGTGTCTAACCACTGCGCCACCTCGCTCGGTCATCTCTGTATAACTATGTGTCATACAGTGATATATTTTTGTAGGTACATTCAGCGGCAGATGTGGATACTGTCTGCGAAAAGTGTTGTGAATAGAGTCAGTAGCAATACAGTAATAAGTTGAAACATCTTGCATGATGCGGCCGTTTTTCACGCACCTCAGTGTCTATGGCTTCAATTCTCCTGAACTATGCGTGACACAATGACATCATTTTGCTGGTACATTCAGTGGTATACGTGAATAGTGTCTCCAAAAGTGTCGCGAATACAATTGTAGTGAAGAAGTCATAAATCATAGCTTCGTGTTCCATGAGTGACAAACTTTTCCCAGCCTGAAACACTTTCTTAAATGTTTGAAAATATGTGTGATGCAAGTCTCTAAGCTCTCTCATTCTCAAATACCGGATGATTAAACTACGGGTATTCGCGCGTCGTGTGCCACACTGCTTTTTCACTCCCACTCCCACCCCCTTTGATAGGTTGGTCTTATCCCTAAAGCGATGATTTCCAAACAATAAGTGATATCTGCACCAAGTCTCGTTGGAATCGATCCAGTAGTATAAATGTGGAACATACACATATTCATATATACATATATGCGTGCAACAATTTTTAGGGTTCCGTGTGACAATCTGTAAAAGCGAAACCTTACATGACGGCTTTGTTGTTCTTCCATCTGTCTGTCTGGCATACGGTTAAGAACAATTTTTCTCAGGACGAAGAAACTCAGTTCGCTAGCCGAGTTCCCCTTATTCAAATTTACGTCACTTACGGTCCCTTAACGGTGCAAAAATTTTAAACTTTTAAGTCAGTTCAGTCAAAAGATGCAGTTATTTATGTCGCATATTTTGATCCTCGAAAACTCACTCTCTCGGAACCTGTAGGGTACGTCCTACTGGTGCAGAATCATGAAATTTGGCAGGAACCAAGGTTTCACAATAAAAGTAGAGGAAAAATGCGAAATTTGTTATTTGCAATTATTTGTAACTTTTTTTTTATTTGTTATCCAACATCATACTTGAAATTAAAATATTCTCGAAAGCGTTGAAATCCCTGGGACCGATATGCCGATATGTTGCTATTATCAATGTCGATGATATACAAAAATCGTCAGCATCATCGATTCCCGGAATGAATAAACTGCCTGTATACATAATTGAGTTTCTATAGAACTCTCAGTGCGCGAGTCCTACTGGCACAATACCAGTTTTTTTTTATTTATTTAATGTGTGGATGTGTCCCATAAGGAACTGAAAAGTATGTCGTTACGAGGTTGTTCGTCATGTGTGAGCCTATTATGGTGCAGCAGCTCCCGTTGAAGACATGGCGGAACTCTCCGTGACACGTTTTAAAGTCAATCTGGTCAGCGGAGCTGTCCTACGGAAACAATACGCCCAACTTCTGCACCGATGCAAAGCTGGATCTCTTCAGGATTCCGACGGTGGTGAATACGTTACGGCGGATCTTTCACCGTTTATGTTGATTTTCCAGTTACTGCACAAGCGAATAATTTCGGCGAGGTGCGCAGGTAATTTATGGGCTATGTAATGAACGTCGGTGCCGCTGCCGCGAAGGCAATTTCCCCCACAGCCCCCTTCTTCTCCCCCGCTGTCCCTGCACGTCATTAGAGGACGCAGCGGACGGCAAGCGATGCAGGATTGCCGGAATAACTGATTTCATATCGCGGGATTCGCCGGGAAAGAATTGGCTTTTCCGGCGAGGAAGGCGGCCAGCCGAATGAAGTATTCTGATTTTGGGCGCGTGCCTTACATGACTTATATATCAGAGCAGCTCGCGCTTCGGCGGCCGACGCTTTGTCAATGTCGAGCGGGGAAGCTGCCGTGCTTCGTCTTATTGCCGCGGCCGCTGATGCCCCGCAAGAAGAAGAGATTAATGTCTTGGCAGCGCCGCGCCTCGCCCGGAATCTAAATTGCTCTCGGCCATCAGTTGCTGTGCGGTAAGGAATTTTTATACCAGACTTGTGTATTACGAGTCCGAGATGTAGGCGGGGAAGCGTCGGAGCACCTACAGTTTTCGAGGGGTCTGGCGTATCTTCCCCGCTGTTTAAGAGAGATGATGGCGTCTCAGATCTAGCTGACAGGGAAGATATAAAGCAGTTCATATACTTTCCCGGCAGTTCGGTGACGTCTGGAGAAGACGGTTGATTTATGTCTTTAGGTATCTCTTTAATTTCAAATAAACGCTCGTGGAATCTGGCTAGGCCTTAGGCTTCTTGCTGCTGTTTACAGGTAAGAAGAAACTCAGTTTGCTAACCGAGTTCCCCTTATTGTTGACTGGACACTTCATCAAATATTTCGCTTTTCTAGGCACGGATTCAGGGATCGATTATGTGCAGAGGTTGGGGGGACACAGTTGGATACTACCTCTGACTCCCTCCCTATCCCCCTCATCGTCGAAATACGGTCTGTCCCACTTTTAAAGTGCCATAGAGTGTACGATTTTAGTAATATTAACACATTCGAAATGTTTTAATATATTAAATTTTGTTTTTTGTTGCTGTCTTCTGCCCGAAGACTGGCTTGTTACAGTTCTCCGTGCTACTCTGTCCTGTGCAAGCTATTCTTCTTCTTCAGTAGCGCTACAGCCCTTGGTGAGCCTTGGCTTCTTCAACAATCTTCCTCCACACTTCTCGGTTATTTGCTGCTCTTTTCCACCCCCGGACTCCCATACTAGTGATATCCATTATTACCTCGTCGTTCGATCTTCTTCTAGGTCTCCCTTTTCGCCTAACAGAATGGATCATACTTCTCATGATTTTCTTTGGAATTCTATCCTCTGCCATTCTCTCCAAGTGTCCTAGCCATCGTATTCGCTGTGATTTCACAAATTTTACTATGTCCCTGCCTTGTATTAACTCTTGTAATTCGGCATTGTAGCGTATTCTCCAGCCTTCTTCCTCCCTTATTGGCCCAAAGATTTTGCGTAGTATTTTTCACTCAATGGTTCTTAGTGCATTTCTATCGTGTTCTGTCAACGTCCATACCGCTGAGCCGTATGTGATAACTGGTTGGACTAGGGAATTATATATTAGCAGCTTAGTTTTTCTTGTAACAAGGCTACTTTTGAAAAGTTGCATATTTGCAAAGTAAGCTCTGTTTCCTACTTGTATTCTTTCCCTTATGGCCTTTCCAATACCGTTATCATTTGTTATTAGGGCTCCCAAGTAGTTTTTTAGAGGACACTCCATTGATGCATTTCCCATTGATGTTTAGGTTTTTAGGAGTTGTTCTAGCCTCAGATTATGACATTACCATATATTTTGTTTTGTTTTCATTTACTATGAGGCCAATTTTTATGGCTTCTGTTTCCATTGCCCGGTATGTCTCTAGGAGTGTATTGGTATTTCTTCCTACTATAGCAATGTCATCAGCGTATGCACATATCTGGCTACTTTTCATAAATATGGTGCCTCTTTTTTTGATTTTATATGCTACACTCTGCAGGGCAATATTCAATAGAACAGTGGAGAGACTACCCCCTTGCTTCACACCTTTATTAAAGTCAAAGCTTTCAGTTCTTCTGCTAAGGACCCTTACTTTTGCTCTTGTCTCTGTCATTGTCATTCTGATTAATCTTATTAATTTAGCACATATACCAACTTCTTTCAGTACTCTGTATAGTTCTTACCAATGTGCAAGCTATTTCATCTCCGAATAACTACTGCAACATACATCCTTCTGAATCTGCTTACTGTACTCATCTCTTGGTTTCTTCTACGACTTTTACCCATCTCCTTCACCCCCCATACACACGTCCCTTCAATACTAAACTGTGATCCCTTTATGTCTCAGAATTTATCCTATCAACCGACCCATCCTCTGAGTCAAGTTGTGCAACAAATTTCTTGTCTATCCAGTTATATTCAGTACCTACTCATTCGTCACGCGATCTACCAATCTGGTTCAGAAACCTCTATTCTCTTCTTGTCCAAACTGTTTATCATCCACGTTTCACTTCCATGCACGACTACACTCCACGCAGATACCTTCTGAAAGGACTTCCAGTTTCTGTTGTTCAAAAAAGCTTTTCTTACCGTTGTCAATCTACATTTCAATCTACATTTACTTCGGCCATCATCAGTTTTTTGCGCCCAAAAGGCTTAAAGCATCTACAGTGCGATTAAAATTGGTTGCGTATTTTGACGTTTGGCTCACTGGAGGGGATATGATACCGGCGCTCAAGTAACACTAATGGCGAGTCGCCTTTCCGTACTAGGCCGCCATCTGTTCGGTTGGTTCAAAAATGGTTCAAATGGCTCTGAGCACTATGGGACAACATCTGAGGCCGGCAGTCCCCTAGAACTTAGAACTACTTAAACCTAACTAACCTAAGGGCATCACACACATCCATGCCCGAGGCAGGATTCGAACCTGCGACCGTAGCGGTCGCGCGGTTCCAGATTGAAGCGCCTAGAACCTCTCGGCCACCACGGCCGGCTTTCGGTTGGTAAAGTGCCCTGTTGCCACGCCATGGATGAACAGTATCACGCAGTAGATGCATCTACGTTCATTAACTCTCGTTGTAAAGTGGTTTATTCTGGCGTTTAAGTGTTCTGCAGTCAGCAGGTATTGTGAACCAGTATTTTGTGTTGGCGTTATATTAATAAGAACGGTTCAGCACGTCTGAACATGAAATTCGCAATGAAAGCAGTCGATCAAGGACACGTTCACCAGCACTTTAGTCAGGCTTTCTCCATATTATTCTCACTTAAATTGTCCTGAGAATGGATGTGTGTGATGTCCTTAGGTTAGTTAGGTTTAAGTAGTTCTAAGTTCTAGGGGACTGATGACCTCAGAAGTTAAGTCCCATAGTGCTCAGAGCCATTTGAACCATTTGCACTGAGAATATTAGGGTCTAGGTGGAAAATAACGTGGGAAAAGACAACAAGAAATTTACGATCACCGAGATTGAAATGCTAACAGAAGAGACCATTGTCAATGTCACGCCACAGAATTGGTCTCGAGTTGTCGGCCATACCATGAAAGTAATTGAGGAGATATGGATTTCGTGGAGGACTGTTAGAGGTTTGGGTAATACGTTGCTTCTCTTGTTGACCTGTTAAAATCTGCGTCTTTTGCCAAAACACAGCAGAGTTTGCAAATATTCATCTCACTGACATTCTAATGTTGTTGAAATTGTGACATAATCCTGAAACAGTGGATTATTAAACTACCAACAGAGGGCAAGACAGGTCAACAGTTATGGAAAATCCCACTTTCAGTATAAAAATAAACGTGTACCTTCTTCACTTATATTGTTGCAAAACCCACATCAATTCTCGTTTCGCTAGCTACTGATGGTCGTTAAGTATTACTTCATTTCATTATATCAAAAAACTGTAGTTGCTTGAATATCGCGTTGATATGGAGTTTCGCATATTAATTCCATGGAAAAATACTTTCGTCTTTGCATGCTATAATTTTCAAAAATCTTACTTCGATGTCTGAGACCGTTTATGAGATATGAGGGAATTATAAATATTTCATTGTGGCATTTTCACTGGTGCATGCGTTCGTGGCGGAGCATGTTACATACATTCCATTTTCTCGACACTGGGGACTGATAACGATGTTCTTCCAAATTTAAAGATTAATTCAGCATGTTATCTAAGCTTCATGTTCAGCAGAATATGACCTGACACGAACCAAACGCAAATTCATAGCCATCCCTATTTTTCACTGCAGACTTTAAGAATGTCCGTAGATTTCACTAACATCGAAATATGACAACAACGATGACCATTGACGAAGTGGTAGGCAGCTCAACACGAAAGCTGACGGATGAAGCTAGAAGACGTGCGAGAATCAGAGTTTATTACCGAATAGTTTCCTTAAACTTGTTTGAAAACGATTGCAGGTCGGCCGGCTTGGTCAGTTTACAGTCAGCTTCATAGTATCCGCGCCGAGTAGGCCTGGCTTATGGTCACCTGCTGCCGTGTGCGGCACACGCCGTCAACTAGGCTTTCCTCCACTCGCTCTGTACTGAACTGGCAAAAGTCGCCACTAAGCTGGAACGCAGTATGCTATCCTCCTTTCAAGGCGCTGTCTATTCCGCTCTTCCAAGTCCTTTGCTGGCCCTGACAGAATAACAAGCCGGCCGTGGTGGCCAAGCGGTTAAAGGCGCTACAGTCTGGAACCACGCGGCCGGGTGTGTGTGATGTCCTTAGGTTAGTTGGGTTTAGGTAGTTCTAAGTTCTAGGGGACTGATGACCTTAGAAGTTAATTCCCATAGTGCTGAGAGCCATTTTTGAACAGAATAACAATGTTATCGTGAAACCTTAAAGTTTTTATTCAACTCCCTAAACTTTAATTCATACTCCAATTTTTCTGTGGTTTTCTTTATTGCTTGCTCAGTTACAGACTTAATAACATCGCGAGTAGCAATAAACTCCGTCCCACTCCCTTACCAACCATTCATTCCCTTTCATGCCCTTAGACTCTTGTAACTGCTGTGTACTTTCTGAACAAGTTATAAAAAGCATTTCGCCCCCTGTGTTTTACTTCTGCTTGAGTCAGAATTTCAAAGAGTGTGTTCTAGCCAACATTGTCAAAAGCTTTCTGTAAGTCAACAAATGCTGTAAACGAAAGGCCGCCTTTCCTTAACCTCTAATCTACGTCAAGTCGTAGGGTGAGCATTGCCTTGCATGTTCCTACACTTCTCCGGAGTCCAAGCTGATTTTCCCGAGGTCGACTTCTATCAGTTTCTCCATTCTTCTGTAAAGAATTCGTGTTAATGTTTGCAACCATGACTTATTAAACTGATGGTTCGGTAATATTCAGACCTGTCAGCACCTGCTTTCTTTGGAATTGTAACTATTACATTCTTTTTGAAGTCTGAGGGTATTTCGTCTTACATACTGCGCACCGGATGGAATAGTTTAGTCATGGCTGGCTTTTCCAAGGCTACCACTAATTCTGACGGAATGTCATCCATCTCAGGACTTAGGTCTTTCAGTACCTTGTCACATTCTTCTCGTAGTCGTTTAATTGCCATAAAATGTATAAAAAGATCAGTCTGCAGCCATTTAATAACAAATGAATATTGTCAATTTATAATTCAGTAGTGTTATGCTAATTCCTATGAATTTCACGGCTGCTAGGTCTAATGGCTTAACCAAATTATCTGAAGGTAGTATTTCACTACCCCTAGTAGTGTCATCCCTTTCTGTTCCATGTTACCTATTAGCGAAATATTGTATATTAATGAAAAAAAAGTTTGAAACCCAAGTTTGGTATCAAAAGTTCTATGGATCTTGTTGACAAATCCAAAGTAAATCCTGTTGAATTGTATTACGTAACTGATGCCACTCAAATGTGCATAAAAGAGAATTACTTCCACTTTCTAAACAAGTATTATAGTGTTCAACTCTGAGTCCTATACTACTCGAAATGTTCATAACAAAATTTCTTACAGACAGCACCACTAATTTATAAACCTGGCTCAGGTATGTCGATGATGTGCTGGGTTTGTGGACCGGTACCACTAGACAGTTAAATACAGTACTACAGCATTTAAACTCACAACATAAGAAAATTCAGTTTACAGTGCAGCTAGGAGGCTCTTCTATAAAATTTCTTGGGTCTTAGTACAGATATTAATACAAGAAACCACGTATTTAGCATTTACAGAAAAAATATTGCTACTGATACAGTAATCCCTGCATATCTGTTCCATTATCCAGATCAGGCTTTCAAACAGAACTCCAAACCATCAAACAAATCGCTTTCAGCAAAGGCTATAGCTCTGCCCTGATTGATAATGTTCTACGAAAGTTGAAAATGAATAAAATTACATCACTTCCGCACGCTGGCCTACAGCAAACACTTGATACTTCCTAAGCCTGGTGGAAAGTTCCGTATATTGGCAACATTTCAGACAATCTTGCAAAGAAGTTAAAAGTATCGCAACTATAGACCAGCAGTTTATAATACCACTAACATATCAAAATATTTATTCAGTAATGGAGAGTGGTGTGTATAAAATCACTTGCAAGCGGTGCGAAAAAGTGTGTAACGGTCATTCAGGGAGAGTTGTGGTAATTGAGGCTGCGTGAACGTGAGAGACGCTGGCGATTAAGGAAGAAAGATTCGACGTTTGCTGATTACCTTTTAGCACAAAACCATTCGTTTGATGTAGAATGTGAAGTTTTACGTCCCATCCAGAAAAGCAAAGAGATGACGTTAGTGGAAGTAATGGAAATCAACAAACACATGACACAGATGCCAGTCTAGTGTTTCCCTCTTGTTAAATTAAATTTTCCTTACAAGCAGTAGATTCAGACCATAAATTAGTGTAATTTCTTATCGTTTGCTATGCGTGTCTCTACGTAAAAACTTTGCTTACTCCCTTTTTTTAGTCAATGTAACAACTGAAATATTTTCTTAGTAAACTCTTCGGTATTTTTGTATCTTCTGTTCAAATAATATCTTTGTAAGTCTCATATCATGTTTATCTGTGTTGCTACACTCAGTTGTCTCCTGACGATGTCCTGAGAAGATGAAAGCCGGTTCGCGACCAAATAAATATAATTCTGTAAAACACTAGGAAGTGTTTTCCTTTCTAATATTAATTAAAATAATAATAATTTATTAAAATCAGTGAATAGTACAGTACATTATCTTAACGTTGAAGAAATCGCAATTCTGAAAAAAACTCAGCCTTTGGCAAGTATACATCCGAATATTTGAAATGTACATGTGTCACACAATTAATATACGATCTGTGACAAACAAATCCTCGCAATTTTCATAATGTTACAATCGAAGTGTGCATCCACTTTTATTGGCATTTCACTAAACCTTACGACTGTAAACACAGGTGTGCAGACCACATACATACGAGCGCCTAAACGTGCGCCGTGCCGTTTCCTTAAGCTGTTTCCACTTACATTCCAACAGTCAGGATTTCTGTATTGTAGCCTTCACACTATATTTGCTTCTGTATGAAATTTAGCCCAAATTTACCTCATGCCATATAACAGTCTACGTATTCGTAATACGCAGAGTTTTCGTAAAACTATGTATCAACAAACTGTTAATCAACTTGAACTAGTATGCTAACCTTTGAGTAAACAGAACGTAATCTGAACTGAATTGTAACTGATATGTGTGCAACATGCCTTTACATTAATGCACAAGTGAAGTAAAACAATTATCTGGTCCTAATCAAAATTTCCACTTACCTCGCATTTTGACAACACTGTTGCGGATTTCTCGAAATTCCAATCACCAGCTTTCCCCTCCGAATGCGAAAATATTTTGTTGACACCGACCTGGATAGGAAGAAACGATCACCACGATAAAATTAGCGAAATCAAAGCTGGTACGGAAAGATATATATGTTCGTTCTTCCCGCGCGCTTTACGAGATTGGAATAATAGAGAATTGTGTAGGTGGTTCAATGAACCCTCTGCCAGGCACTTCATTGTGATTTTCAGAGTATACATGTAGATGTAGGAGGCACAGCAGCAAACAGCAAGCAGTCAGCGGATAAGTTAGACTTCTATTTATAAATAAGAGAAAACGATTTTAGAATAAAGTGTGTATTGGAAAAGACATAGTAAAACTTCGCGTGATCTTCACACATATCATTGGTCTAAACAATACAGTCGTGCCCTGAGGAAGGCCGTTGCAATTCGGCCGAAAACGGTTTTAGTTTATTATTGTTGTTAGTTTTTAGCAATGACGCGACATAATACCCAGAAGAATTTTAATCACCAATACTATACTTAACGGAGCGAACAATGATTTAAAAATGGAACAATGTTAACAGAGAATTTCTACTAAAATCAAACAGCTTAATCAGTTCAAATTTTAATGCATGATTCAGGGAATTGGAGTGGTCTTTCTCTGAGCTCTGAGCAAATGAACAAAGTTAACTAGCTACCAATAATCATTTCTACATATTAGATGCCCAGTGCTTTCTTCTCTTCAAAAAAAGTCACATGATTCAAAATTTATAATCCTTTCACCTTTCAATGTGTACATCATATCCATCCTTGCTGTCCTTGAAAACGAATCTTTCTTCGTCTAACAGATACCATCAAAAGTCAACACAGACACTACTGAATACGGCCATAGACCGCAGAGAGGCAAAGACATTGCCATGGCGAGACCAAAGATTGTTTAACAGTAACATAACTTGTTCTCTCTCTGACGTGTACAGTCGTGGACAAAACGAGACCCCTCGCCTTTTTGTTATGCTGATCCGCACAGCTTTAAAGTCTGCTACACAGCATAACAGGCAAGGCGATGAAGTGCTACCAACATATTATGCACAGGCGTGAAACTGAAACACTATCCGAAATTTGTCAGGCTTTTCAATCATGTGTAAGACTATATTAATACTGATTAGTGCGTTAACCACAACACCTAAATATAAAATATAAATTAAAGAAGAAACGCTAATTAGTATGAACTGTACTAATAAAAATGAATTTCAGCTTATCGAGATAACATAACTGTTTTAGTACGACAAAGTACCCTAGATCGTTACGAATTAGGAAAATATTATGCGCATTCTGCCCCGAAATGGTCTGTGTCAACGTCCAGATCAGTCATACTGGATTGCCGTTGCTGACCTACCATGAAAGTGTGCAAATTTAGCAATGCGTGAAGATTCATAACGAAATTCAGTTAAAAATCATTCAGTGCCACACTTAAATCAATTCAATTATTGACAGAAGCGGAAAAATTAGGCAATAACAAGAATGAAATTCTACAAGAGTTTCATATCGGCATCCACAGGGCGCCGGTACAGAATAAAGGTAGCAATAAAAGGTATTGGGGGCGCGAGAATTTCTTAAAATTCCTTTACTGATAGTCTATCTGCCTCCATCGAGATTAGAATCGAAAACAAACCAGACCTCCCTTGCAGTAGCAAACACCTTTCACTACGCTAGCAGACAACCCAGGCAAACAGCCCTCTATTATTTACCCAGACATGAATAAGCCGACAATTTCGCAATGAAAATGGCAAAATTATCTGCATTTTCTGTTGCATAGAGCTTTCTGGACTCAAAAACATGAATTGTCTACATTTATGTCACCGCTTATGTGACAATCATTCGGTATGTTTATCGAAATAACAAAAAACTGTTATTAGCTAGTAAAGTGAGTAAGATAATTCTGCACCACCCCAGGAAATAAACGGCGACGTAGCTGCCAAACGTATTCTACCATGTTTCGAATTGTCCATTAGACGTGCCACAGCCAGAAAACGTTAATTAGCCGAAGTATTCCTTAAGGTAGCTAGTAATGGGAATGCTCGCACATTTAAAACGCGGTGGCACTAATAGTGGGATCTGAATTATCACGTGTATAGGCAAATGGATTTTATTTACATTCCCGTAAACGTGATTTGGATCGAAAGCGTAGCTACGATTAGTATGCTGATGTATCGACTGCAACTGGAACATTTAGAATAAAGAGTAGGGCAAATTATTATGCAGCCCTCATCTTCAGTAACTGAAGTAACTATTTTCGTTGTTAGGATTTCGTCACGTAAATCGGTAAAAATGGAACTAGTCTCACTTTCTTGACCGTCTATGTTTCTACCCAACCCTTAAGACCCGTTTACCTCGAGTACGGGTGGGAATAATAAGCGGAAACGTATTGCAGTTCCTGCGGTATACGGTCACTTGGTGATGTAAAAAAGTGAGCTATGTCAACGCAATCTAAAGATACGGCTGTTTATGTAAAGAAAATATACGCGAAAGGTCAAAAAATGGCTCTAAGAACTATGCCACCATAACTGCTTAGGTCATCAGTCCACTAGATCTAGAACTACTTCAACCTACCTAACCTAACACACATCCATGCCCGGGGGAGGATTCGAACTGACGGCGCAAGGAGCCGCGCGGTCCGCGATATGACGCCGTTGAGCGCACGGCTAACCCGCGCCGGCAAGCTGTTAATATCATCTGGTGTTACTAAAAAGTTATTCACTTCTGGTGAATGATTTTCTGGTCAGTTCATTTAAAAAAGAATGACTAAAATATATTTGATGTTACGGAAGAGGAAGGACACCTAATTCATTTCTTCTTGTCTTTATTCATGATGTTAGATTCGCAATTTGAGCATACGTACTATCCATAACCACACTTAAGAACCAAGTCATAGTTACAGATATGCGAATACAACACAGTGGCTTATACTTGAGGCATTTCGTTTCCCACGAAGTGGTGGCAGACGATAATGTAGCGTCTTCGAAGCACGAGTTTCTCCAATGCTAGCTCTCTCACCACATCAGCTGAGCGAATGTGCATAGTATGTTGGTAGCACTTCGTCACCATGCCCGTTATGCTGTGTAGCAGACTTTAAAGCTGTGCGGATCAGCATAACGAAAAGGCGAGGGGTCTCGCTCGTTTTGCCCACGACTGTACATCGATAACGTACAAAAACCGAAATTACATGACCGCCTTACAGTGTTTGTGTTTCAATAGTGAATCTTTCCGATTACATCGTCCCTTACTTAGACTCATGTGGTTTGCTCGTTCTATCTGTGGATGCAAAGGTGCCTCGGATTTCTTGACGACAGCAGGTAGGCCAGCCTGCGCGTCTTCTCTACGACAAGTCTGGCTGCCGCGACCATTTTAGTATGACTGACATTGACGACATATGCATTAACGGGCGGTTCCCACGAAGCGACTGTGGCTTGCAGCTGATAACAGTACGTAAAAAAAGTAAGTTTTATCCGACTGTCTTGCCGTGGAAAACACTGCATATAAATTAAGCAAAGCTGCATAACTCCTGGCGTTATTAATCCAGTCTCAAAACATTACGGACTGATGGGGTATGTCACTGTGAAAACTGGATGAATAAATTATTGAATAAATAAATTCATTGTAAAACGATATGGTGTTCGAACAAATCCTCGGGTTGAGAAAATCTTTACCCAACCTTTACTAAGACAAAGAAATTCGTTCCATTACACTGAACGTACATACACGGTCCAGAGTCACATTAATGTGATTAATGCTTATTTTCGACGACAACTCACAGACGACAGGTAGTGTTACTAGCAGTGCAGAGTATGAAAGCTTGTCGGGGATGCGGAAATCAGTTCAATGCTTGTCGTAATGCGGAAACGGAGCGGTTTATCAAGTCATAAAGGTTGTGATTATTGGCTTTCGGATCAAGAGTAGAAGCATTTCCGAAACTACTAAGTTTGTACATTGATAGCGTGACGCAGGGGTTAACGTGAAATGGCCCTATCCAAATTGACACCGAGGCAACTCTGTTGCAACACGGGCCATAAATGACAGGGGAGAATGACGGCTGCGTAGATGTGTGCTGGCAAACAGACGTGCAACTGTTGAGTATCCACACTACTGGCCATTAAAATTGCTACACCAAGAAGAAATGCCGATGATAACGGGTATACACTGCACAAATATATCATACTAGAACTGACATGTGATTACATTTTCACGCAATTTGGGTGCATAGATCCTGAGAAATCAGTACCCAGAACAACCACCTCTGGCCGTAATAACGGCCTTGATACCCCTGGGCATTGAGTCAAACAGAGCTTGGACGGCGTGTGCAGGAACAGTTGCCCATGCAGCTTCAAGCCGATACCACAGTTCATCAAGAATATTGACTGGCGTATTGTGACGAGGCAGTTGCTCGACCACCATTGATCAGACGTTTTCAATTGGTGAGAGATCTGGAGAATGTGCTGGCCAGGGCAGCAACCGAACATTTTCTGTATCCAGAAAGGCCCATAAAGGACCTGCAACATGCGGTCGTGCATTATCCTGCTGAAATGTAGGGTTTCGCAGGGATCGAATGAAGGGTAGAGACATGGGTGGTAACACATCTGAAATGTAACGTCTACTGTTCAAAGTGCCGTCAATGCGAACAAGCGGTGACCGAGACGTGTAACCAACGGCACCCCATACCATCACGCCGGGTGATACGCCAGTATGGCGATGACGAATACGCGTTTCCAATGTGCCTTCACCGCGATTTCACCAAACGCGGATGCGACCATCATGATGCTGTAAATAGAGCCTGGACTCATCCGAAAAAATGTCGTTTTGCCATTCGTGCACCCAGGTGCTCCTGTCTGAGATACAGCGTCAAGGGTAACCGCAGCCACGGTCTCCGAGCTGATAGTCCATGCTGCTGCAAAAGTCGTCGAACTGTTCGTGCAGATGGTTGTTATCTTGCAAACGTCCCCATCTGCTGACTTAGGGATCGAGACGTGGCTGCACGATCCGTTACAGCCATGCGGATAAGATGCCTGTCATCCCCACTGCTAGTGATACGAGGCCGTTGGGATCCAGCACAGCGTTCCGTATTACCCTCTTGAACCCACCGATTCCATATTGTGCTAACAGTCATTGGCTCTCGACCAAAGCGAGCGGAAATGTCGCGATACGATAAACCGCAATCGCGATAGGTTACAATCCGACCCTTATCAAAGACGGAAACGTGATGGTACGCATTTCTCCTCCTTATACGAGGCGTCACAACAACGTTTCACCAGGCAACGCCGGTCAACTGCTGTTTGTGTATGACAAATATGTTGGAAACTTTCCTCATGTCAGCACGTTGTAGGTGTCGCCACCGGCGCCAGCCTGTGTGAATGCTCTGAAAAGCTAATCATTTGCATATCACAGCATCTTCTTCCTGCCGGTTAAATTTCGAGTCTGTAGCACGTCATCTTCGTGGTGTAGCAATTTTAATGGCCAGTAGTGTAACTGTCCAGATGAACCAACGGCTACCAACAGTATCTCCTCAACGATCGTTGAGTGAACGTTGCTGCCTATGGGCCTCTGCAGCAGGCGGCTGGTTCGTGCACCCGAGCTGACCGCTGTTAATTGGTGACGAAAACCGGGATTTGTACGCCAGCGTCCCAACTGGATGTCCATTGATTGGCGACAGGTGGCCTTTAGAGATGAATAATGTTTTGCTCTCCATCGGTCCAATGGTCATTAGAGTGTACGGCAGTGCAACAATAGTCGGAAGGATCCAGGCCGGAATAGGTAGCGTAATGGTCCGGGGAATGTTTTCGCGGCTTTCCCTGGGTGATCTTAATATTCTGGAAGTCACAGTGGATAGGTACAAGCATGTCCACCCCTAAATGCTGTTTGTTTTTCCTCGGCACAATGGCATTTACCAGCAAGACAATGCAATGCGTCACAAAACTCATAGTGTACATGAAAGGGTCGAAGAGCATCAGGATGTGAAAATTCCTGGCAGAGTAAAACTGTGAGCCGGACCGAGACTCGATCTCGGGACCTTTGGCTTTCGCGGGCAAGTGTTCTACCAGCTGAGCTACCCAAGCACGACTCACGCCCCGTCCTCACAGCTTTACTTCCACGGGTACCTCATCTCCAACTTTCCAAACTTCACAGAAGCTCTCCTGCTAACCTAGCAGAACTAGCATTTTGGATGAAAGGATAATGAGGGGACATCGCTTAGCCACAGCGTGGGGGATGCTTCCAGAATGATATTTTCACTCTGCAGCGGAGTGTGCACTGAGGGGAAACTTCCTGGCAGATTAAAACCGTGTGCCGGACCGAGACTCGAACTGGGGGACTTTGCCTTTCGCGGGCAAGTGCTCTATCATTTGAGCTACCCAAGCACGACTCACGCCCCGTCCTCACAGCTTTACTTCCGCCAGTACCTCGTCTCCTACCTTCCAAACTTCACAGAAGCTCGCTCTTCTGCTAACTTAGCAGAACTAGCACTCCTGGAAGAAAGGATGGGGCTCCACTTACCTTCCAGAAGCTCATTGACTGTCTTCCTGCGAAAGATGGTTATTCAGGCTTTTTAAAGGTGGTTACAGTAACGTTACTGGACGGTGTGTATTTAGGCGAACCGCGAACTTGGTTTCACGTATCTCAGCCGGCCGACTCGTTTGAGGAAACCATGTTTTCTATGAGAAACACACTGTTATTTGCCATTTTATTCACTGATCTAGGTTTCGGGCTTTAGCCCATTGTCTAGCATTGCTACAAAGAAATTTAACAAAATTTGAGTGGGTAATTGTATAGTGTGCCCTTTTAAAATTCGATGTGCCAGGTAATTATTTATTTTAGTATCCTATGATTATAAATTGTTTATTTTGCATATTTAGTATAGAATTAGTAATTAATTTGTTTGATGTTTACAAATTCTTTGCTGTTGATGTATGTAAAATTATACACAGCATGTAAGCCGGCTGCTTCTGTGTGCCGCGTGGGATTAGCCGAGCGGTCTAGGGCGCTGCAGTCATGGACTGTGCGGCTGGTCGCGGCGGAGGTTCGAGTCCTCCCTCGGGCATGGGTGTGTGTGTTTGTCCTTAGGATAATTTAGGTTAAGTAGTGTGTAAGCTTAGGGACTGATGACCTTAGCAATTAAGTCCCATAAGATTTCACACACATTTGAACATTTTTTTTTTGCTTCTGTGTTGGCAGCGCTTTGTAGCGCTTTGCATTGGATCTCTGACTGTGCTTTCTTTGTAAGAGACTCTGTGGCTGGTCGGACTCGTTGCTGGAAGTTAATCGCCAGTACTGTTGGACAGTTGGAAGTTAGTCGCCAGCAGTGATGGAGGTACTGTTGGCCAGTTGGAGGTGAACAGCCAGCAGTGACGGATGTTAGACGTGAGAAGTTAGCATTGATGGAGGGTAGATGTCTGCAGTGTTAGCGTAGGCTAACGATCTGTACATGTTGACTTGGAGATTCAATATTATTAATGATTATGTACCTTTGTCAATGACGATTTATATTCGTGTTTGAACTGGATGTCACATTATTAAGGTAAAAAATACATTATTTGGTTTGCAACAAAAAATCTTTCCTTTGCTAACCACATGCCTATTAGTAGTTAGTGGCTTTAGAAGTTAGAATCTTTTATTTAGCTGGCAGTATTTTGACGCTCGCTGTATTGCAGTAGTTCACGTAATGAAGATTTTTGTGAGGTAAGTGCTTAATGAAATGTATATGTTATTGTTAAGATTTCTTTTTAGTCAGGGCCATTCTTCTGAATTAATTATTTGGAGTTAATTTTTTTGAGCAGTGAGATTGCGTTGCGCTAGGATATTTTGGGTCTCAGTTATTCAGCAATTTAAGTACAGACACGCACATTTAAATAAAGAAGTTTCAAGCATCATGTCTGTCAGTAATGCAAGAGTATGGACTAACACCAAGAGAAATGAATAAACCCTTCTAATCGTTGAAGATCGAATGAATACTGGACTGAAGTTTCCGTAAAATAGAAGGTACTAAGTCAATAAAAAAAAGCGAAATGAAGTATAGTAGTTGTACACTAATGACCAATAATCCTTTACCCCCATAAAATATCCTCGTAATACAGGATGTCTTAGGAGTAAAAGGGCTTGCTTTAAAGGAGAAGACATCTTACAAGTTTGTGCTCTCCTCTCAATTGTCTTCAAGTTATAACTTCGTACTTCAAACTGTCAAGAGTACTGATGACAGTATAACAGGCCATTTAACCTATTATTTTATTTCAAATTTCAGTCCACAGTTATTATTTAAAATGCCATCAACTTTTTAAATGTTTGTTGGAGGTCACGTTGACAGATGTTTTGCTGCGAATGGGAGCTGTGCTGCAACTTGCTTGAACTTGCAACATGCATTTAAAACACTGCCAAGCTTTTTCTTCAGATTTCACTCCGTATTAGTAAAGCGATAATTGTGAATAACGTTACTTTTATGTATCAGAAGTTCGGTATAGAGTTGTTTACGTTTTTTTAATTTTTGTATGGTTGATACTATCCCGTCTTAACCTACGCCTCTTTTCTGCTGAAGCAGACGTCATCAGTGTTTTGTTTTGTATTGGCAGTTGTATTGTGCTAAGTAAGGAAGCTTGATGATAGTACTCACGTCTCAGGATCGAGTTGTCTTATCGATATTAGGAAAACAATAGCTTAAACTTCTCATAAAAAATAGAAGAAGATAAATCGGAGGCCATTCGAAAGGTATTAATCAAAAACATAATAAGAAATTCAGCACATCAGTTCTGTTATTCTCAGTAACGCTCTTTCCAAAATTACACTGCTTCAGAAACTGCGAACAAATTTGTCGGAGCGGTCATCATAATCAAGGCGGAAAAGAGACCTTTACGGCATCATTTGTTAATAAAACGCTTCCGACGTTGTAGCCGAGTTAAGTTCCAATTCAAATTACATTTTTCGACGATTTTTGCCATCATATTTTCAAAAGTAAAACATTGCAAGGATCAGCAGAGGTAGCAAGCAACTGAAATAATGACTACGATTAACGATAAACACCTTGGTCAAACAAAAATAACGAGAATGAAAGTAATCAATTAACTTTTAGTGCAAAACTAAACACAAAATCATTTATTTTACATACTATTTAGTATGATATTGAACGTTGTTTTGAATGTCCATAAAAGTAAATTATGTAATTTTGCATCTACAAAAATGAGACTGATTGAAAAGAAAAGCACTTAAAATCAAATCAAGATTGTAATCTTTCTTAATATGAGTTTATAGTATCATAACAAAGATCGCTGGATATACAGCGCTCTGTAAAAACGGAATGCATAGACTTAATAAGCGCTTCCCGAAGTCACCGAATCTCTGAATATATATTATCGCACAGCCCTGTTATGTCACCTATAATTAATAGAGAACTTTGTCAGTACGGCTGCTAAAATACAATTTCTGTCCATTTGATCGTTAGTAAGAGTCTCCTGTTACTTTTAAGTTGATGATGCCATTGTTGGGATTCTTAAAAAAAATGGCTCTGAGCACTATGGGACTTAACATCTGAGATCATCAGTCCCCTAGAACTTAGAACTACTTAAACCTAACTAATCCAAGGACATCACCCATTCCCATGTCCGAGGCAGGATTCGAACCTGCACCCGTAGCGGTCGCACGGTTCTAGACTGTAGCGCCTAGAACCGCTCGGCCACCCCGGCCGGCGTTGGGATTCTGATTCTGAATGGTATGGTGATGTGTTTACAAGTGCGCAGGGAAAACCGTTGCTTGTTACTCTACGGCACATGAAAAAGTATTTGGGTGGATGACAGAGAGAGAGATAGAGAGGAAGGGGGGGGGGGGGGGGGAGTAGAAGACAGAGTGCTTTCTTCCATATTTTAATGTTTCAGAACTTTCAGACTTTGCCTGTGCTGTTTCTCAGGCTTTCATCTCAGCAGATGATACAGAGTCGGGTAACCTCTAAATCATACCTACACCAGAACAAGTAGTGCATTGTCTTACAAAGCTGTCACGGAAAACGCTGCGGTTTTCAGAGGCACTGCTTTAGCATCATCTCTTCATGTACTGAAAGAACTCGCCTTTATTTTATTCGGCGGTGGAATGTCTAAGGGGGAATTCGATTTCTCCTGTTTTCGCTACACAGGAGGGAGGAAAGATTGTTAACGGAAGAGACAAAGAAATACCGTCTGGCGTCTGTGAGTATACAGAGAGGTTTCAGCATTGTAAAGTGCAATAAGATCTGCTTCAGGCCTCTGTGTAGAGTGGCCGGGGGGTTCAGAGACATACGATTTGCCAAAACTAATTGATAATAAGAAAGCCGGACAGTGAAGAAAGATAAATTATTCTTTTCAAAAAAAGCAAGACAAGGTTTTATTTTATTACTACCACCGTTTAACATGATAACTCTATAAATAAGACAGGAGATGAAAATAAAGTTCCCAACAACCATAAACGCCCAAGGGAAAGAGGTACTTGTCCTATAATCATAGTAAGCGTCCCCTTTCTTACTCAGAACTAAAATGGATAGAACATATTAAGAAAATTAACAAATTGCTTACCACAGTTACAAAAGTAGTGATAAGTAACAGAGCTGCTAAACATCGTAACTCCGGGGGAGACAGTAGAAGATGTGGTGAAACGAGATTAAACAAGACTGAAAAAGTAGGGGAGACATCAGAAGCAGGACAATACTGGAGAAGAAATTATTTATGGAAACAGCTTTACGGCCACCAAACATAGATACAGAATACAGAAATACAGTAATGGCCATTAAAGTTGCTACACCACGAAGATGACGTGCTATAGACGCGAAATTTAACCGACAGTAAGAAGATGCTGTGATATGCAAATTATTAGCTTTTCAGAGCATTCACACAAGGTTGGCGCCGGTGGCGACACCTACAACGTGCTGACATGAGGAAGGTTTCCAACCGATTTCTCATACACAAACAGCAGTTGACCGGCGTTGCCTGGTGAAACGTTGTTGTGATGCCTCGTGTAAGGAGGAGAAATGCGTACCATCACGTTTCCCACTTTGATAAGGTCGGATTGTAGCCTATCGTGGTTTATCGTATCACGACATTGCTGCTCGCGTTGGTCGAGATGCAATGACTGTTAGCAGAATATGGTATCTGTGGGTTCACGAGGGTAATACGGAACGCCGTGCTGGATCCCAATGGCCTCGTATCACTAGCAGTCGAGATGACAGGCATCTTATCCGCATAGCTGTAACGGACCGTGCAGCCTCGTCTCGATCCCTGAGTCAACAGATGGGGACGTTTGCAAGACAACAACCATCTGCACGAACAGTTCGACGACGTTTGCAGCAGCATGGACTATCAGCTCGGAGACCATGGCTGCGGTTACCCTTGACGCTGCATCACAGACAGGAGCGCCTGCGATGGTGTACTCAACGACGAACCTGGGTGCACGGATGGCAAAACGTCATTTTTTCGGATGAATCCAGGTTCTGTTCACAGCATCATTATGGATGCATTCGTGTTTGGCGACATCACGGTGAACGCACATTGGAAGTGTGTATTCGTCATCGCCATACTGGCGTATCACCTGGCGTGATGGTATGGAGTACCATTGGTTACACATCTCGGTTACCTCTTGTTGGCACCGACAGCACTTTGAACAACGGACATTACATTTCAGATGTGTTACGACCCTTGGATCTAACCTTCATTCGATCCCTGCGAAACCCTACTTTTCAGCAGGATAATGCACGACCGCATGTTGCAGGTCCTGTACGGGCTTTTCTGGATACACAAAATGTTCAACTGCTGCCCTGGCCAGCACATTCTCCAGATCTCTCACCAATTGAAAACGTCTGGTCAATGGTGGCCGAGCAACTGGCTCGTCACAATACGCCAGTCACTACTCTTGATGAACTGTGGTATCGTGTTGAAGCTGCATGGGTAGCTGTACCTGTACACGCCATCCACGCTCGTCAGAGACTGGCTCGAGAACGACACCGATCATTCCTATCCTGTATCGTACTGGTGGCGAGAAGTAGCGTCTTCCTCCTAGCTTAAGGAAAAGAAAGGGATGGTTGAGCCCAAATAAGGGAGCAACTCCTTGTAGAAATATCTGCGTGCATTCAAAAAAGATAATCTTATGCTCTGGTAGAACAGCGACCATGTGGTGGACTATGAATTGCTTCCCCGAGGTGCAACCATCACTGCTGATATTTGTTGTCAACAACATTTTACAGACGCCGTCAAAGAACAACGACCAGGAAGACAGCGTGAAATGACCCTACTCCACGATAAACCCAATCCTGAATCCTCCTAGACTGACATAAAACATTATACAGGAGTTGGGTTGGGGCGTCATTCTGCATCCACCATGTTCACTTGATCATGCACCCTTTGTCCATCTTGCTACGGTTTGAGAAATGTGGATGGAGGTGTGTTGGCGCCAGAGGTAGTGGTTGTCTCGCTTAAGAGTCGTCAGGTGTACTTCCTCCGATACTTCCGAAAATATTTGCAATTTTGTTTTTTCAATGCGTAGCTGGAGTCAGCCCAAATAAATACTGCTCAATAAGTCTTTCGTGCTACGCCCGGTGTGGACGGAAAGCGTCGGTTGGTTTCCCGTTACAAACAAAATGATTTTTGAGCGGAATTTTGCGTGCCCAGTCGATAGAACGGTCCCAGGTTAGTCTACTGCGATATTCGTGTTACCGATATGTATTAACAGGGACGGTCAAACACGAAGGGTATTCAGTACTCCGGCACCGACTGCGTATCGGCAGCAGTCAGCCACGGGCCAGGGTGGTACAGTTGCTGCTGGACTGCTGTTTATTCTTCGTGTTTTACCGCCCCTGTTAATATATATCCTTAACACAAATATCGTATTACACCAATATAGGACCGCTCTCTCGAGCTGTCACGTAAAATTCCGCTTTAAAAATATTTAGTGTGTAACGAGAAAGAAACCGACGCTTTCAAACCACAGTAAAAGTCGCACGAACGACGTGATGAGCACTATTTCTTTGGGCTGATTCCAGCCACACAGTGTAAAAACGAAATTGGAAATATCTGCCGAAACGCCAGAGAATAAGCGCCTGATGACTCTTAAGAGAGACTCTTTGAATATGTGATCTGAAACGTACGCAGAAATAAGGAAATTAATACCAAATAGTAACGAATGACGGGAGTAGTCAAGTCAATGATGCTATAAAAAGTATTCGTTGGGTATCATGGTATATAATCCTGTCGGGTGTCAGTCTGGGTTCGCAGCTCGTGATCGTGCGGTAGCGTTCTCGCTTCCCACGCCCGGGTTCCCGGGTTCGATTCCCGGCGGGGTCAGGGATTTTCTCTGCCTTGTGATGACTGGGTGTTGTGTGATGTCCTTAGGTTAGTTAGGTTTAAGTAGTTCTAAGTTCTAGGGGACTGATGACCATAGATGTTAAGTCCCATAGTGCTCAGAGCCATTTGAACCATTTTTGTCAGTCTGGGTGCACTCGTTGACGAAAAACGGTATTTCGACAGTATATCTTACTATCATCTTCGGGTGAAACCTGTAGAACGAGTGTCTTTACCACTCCTTATCACTCCCCACCCCTTGCCCGTGGCCCAGCTCACGTAGCATCTGGTGGAGCGTTGGTGGGCATTCACTATCAGTGGGCTGTTGGGCATGAACTCCAATCCCTCAGCGCTGCTGCTGCCTAATCAGGTGCGGTAGTCGTTCTCAGTCGACGTTGTGACTTCAGGTGCCTGAGTATTGTGCCCCACAATTTTCTGAGAGTAAATCCAGTGTATCTCTTTCAGTCAGTCGATCGCTCGTATCTAAACAGCCTCCTTTATAACACACTTTTAGAAGGATAAGATTTGGTTAAGCAGTTCAATTTGTCATACTTCATGGACTGCCCTGTGGCTAAGCAGTGTTCTTCAATTGCGGGTTTGGTGGGTTGGTCAAGATTGGTATGTCTCATGTGCTCCTGGCGTCCCTTCTCGAACTTAATCCAGTCTGGACAACAGGCACCTTATCGCATTTACATCGGAAACGATACACGCCCGGTGTACGGACCTCAGGTAACATTTCACGTGTTCGCGTTTTCAGAATGGACCGAAAACGCATTTACTGTTACGCCGAGCCAGGATTGGCCGATTTTTTTCGATACCTCGCCTGCGAAGGGAATGTACTCCAGTGTCTTATTTTTGTCATCGTGTTCTATTTGCTCAGCCTGTACCTACTACCTGAAGGCACATCGGATTTGTCTCTCACCGTGTCCGATCCTCTCGAGTACGTTGTTCAGATGGTGGTGTTCCATTGATGGCTTTGTTCCTCAGATATTGCTAGCGTTCTTGTGGACCAATGTATGTAGCACATTCTTTTGCTATAAGAAATGATCACAGCTGCAAGGGCACAGGTGTGTGGGAAGTTTTCATTTACACAGTATGTCTCATAGTACCTTTCGCTTTGCGCTTGATCAGCACGATGAAAAGGGGAATTCGTCATTCTCTTGGAATTTGATGCTAGACTGCAGAGAATTCAGGTGTTATAGGCAATGATTAAACCTTTCACGCCCGTATGGCCACACAGCAAATGTATCATCAGTAAATCTGAAGAAGCGTCTAGGCTTCACTACAGAGTTTTCCAGAGCTTTCTCCACTAGTACTTTCGACACTATTAGGTGTCTAAATGGACAGACTGTGCGACAGCCGAAGAAAGGCGCCAACAGCACAGGAAACACATCGAACTCAACTAATCCACAAAATCTACAGTTTCGGAACACTGTAAAGCTATAATGGACTCCTTGAAGTACGAATAAACGGAAGTGCTAAGAAAAACCTCATCGTTTTGGGATTGTGTCTTAAGGAAAGCTATTGAGATACAAGTAGTCGCCTGCCTGATCGATGAGGACAGTGGCTTTACTCTCAATAACGCGTGAAAACCAGTGCTCATTTAATTGAAGTCACAATGTCGGCAGAGAGCGACTTTCACGCCCGACAGACAGCAGAAGCAGTGAAGGCCCGGAGTTCATGCCCAGTATCCAGCGATCACAGTCCTCCACTAACATTCCAACACTGCGTGCGGCCGGGCAACAGAGGAACGGTTGGGGAGCTACGTAGCAAAGACGCCCATTCTGTAGATATCACCTGAAGATCACGCCAAGGCACGATGTTGAAACGTCATATTGCGTCAACAACTTCATCCGGTGGTATATGTATCCAATATCCTTGGCACCCATTTGTTATAGAACCTATGAACATATTCCGAACTTACGTGTAATGAGGTTGTAAGTAGGCTGTTTAGGTTTTGATGTTGGTAACGCCATATAGCGCTCTTTATGAAAATCACTGACTGTGCTGTGTGCAATCTGTGGCTGGTTGGCATTGTTGGAATATTCGCTATTGTAGTGTTAGGTAGTTGGATGTGAACAACGCGTAGCGTTTTGCAGATGGAGGTGAGCCGCTAGCAGTGGTGGATGTGGAGAGAGAGATGCCAGAGTTTTGAGAGGTTGCTAGAAGCGGACGATCTGGGGATGTGTCCGCCAGAAAAAGGAAATTTGTAAAGATCGATGTCATGAATGACTTTTGAACATTATTGAGGTAAATACATTGTTTGTTCTCTATCAAAATCTTTCATTTGCTAACTATATGCCTATCAGTAGTTAGTGCCTTCAGTAGTTAGAATCTTTTATTTAGCTGGCGGTATTGGCGCTCGCTGTATTGCAGTAGTTCGAATAACGAATATTTTTGTGAGGTAATTGATTCATAGAGGGTATAGGTTATTGTTAGTCAGGGCCATTCTTTTGTAGGGATTACTGAACGTCACATTGCGTTGCGCTACAAAAATATTGTGTGTCAGTTTAGTGATGATCAGAATAAGTAAAGGGAGAAATGTCTGAGTATGTTCAGTTTTACTCAGCTGTCTTTTTTACTAGCACTGTCATTCATAATTTTTAAATGGAGACATTTCAAGATGTCCTGAACAGAATGTCGCTCTCCATGCCAACCAGCATGGATTCCATAATCATCGACTATGTGAAACCCAACTCACACTTTTCTCACATGACATCCAGAAAAGCAGGGGTCAAGGCATTCAGACACATGCAGTATTTCTTTATTTCCGAAAATGTAAGCATCACAGTCATTAGTATCGGAACTACGATGATGTGGGGCACCAAGTAAAAGCTGTGACTGGTCTAAGAATTTCTAGGTATGGAGGATGCAGGATGTTATCTTAGGTGGTGAGTCATCGACAGATTTGAAAGTAACTTCAGGTGTGCTCCAGGAAATTGTCTTGGGGACCTTGACGGTCATGAGAATATTAATAATAACCTCAGACTTTTCGCAAGGGACGCAGTTATCTATAATGAAGTACTATCTGAAAAAAGTTGCAGAAATATTCAATAGGGTATTGATAAATGGTGTAGAAATTGGCAGTTTGCTTTCAATGCTCAGAAATGTAAAACTATAGCTTCACAAAAAGTAAAACGTAGTATCCTATGAATAAAACATCAACGAATCACTTTTGGAACTTGTTAACCCATATCTGGGTGTAACACTTAGTAGGTGTATAAAATGGAACGCTCACGTAGGCTCATCATTAGGTACAGCAAGTGGTAGACTTCTGTCCATTGGTAGGATACTAGAGCCGGACGAAGTGGCCGAGCGGTTCTAGGCGCTTCAGTCTGGAACCGCGCGACCGCTACGGTCGCAGGTTCGAATCCTACCTCGGGCATGGATGTGTGTGATGTCCTTAGGTTAGTTAGGTTAAGTAGTTCTGAGTTCCAGGGGACTGATGACCTCAGATGTTATGTCCCATAGTGCTCAGAGCCATTTGAACCATTTTTTAGAATACTGGAGAAATGGGGTCTGCAAAGGACATTGCGTACGAAACACTTTTGTGAACCAATCCTAGAATACTACACAAGTGTGTGGGACTCGCACCAAATAGAACTAACAGGGATGTTGAGCGTGTGTAGGACAGCACGAATGGTCACAGGCTTGTTGGACTCTTTGGAAGGATAGTGAAGAAACTGAACTTGTTTTAAAAGATGAGTCTAGAAATCTACAGACTAAGTATATTTCACAAAGACAAAATTAGACTAATTATAGCGTGCGCAGAAGCGTTTAAGCGATCGTTCTTCTCGCTCTCAATACGTAAATGTAACCTGAAGAAGCCTTAATAACTGGTACAATGGGAAGGACCCTCTGTCATGCACTTCACAGTGGTCTGCAGAATATACGTGTAGATGTAGATGTAGATGTAGAAGGAACGAAGGAGACGTATGTACGTAAAATCTAATGTAAAATGAAAATCTCTGAGACGCGTCCTACTGCGTAACATATCAGAATTATATTGATGGAGATTCTATTGTTAGGCGGGAATGACTGCATTTTTCGAGAGCAGCTGACTATCACCAATTTAGCCCGCCCTTAGCCATGTGTTCTAAAGAACTACTTTCCGGGCGGGAAGGCGCATTAGTGTCGAGGTTCGGTGTGCCGGCCAGTCCATGGATGGTTTTTAAGGCGGTTTTCGATCTGCTTCGGCGAATGCGGGCTGGTTCCCCTTATCCCGCCACAATTACACTATGTCGGCGATTGCTGCGCAAACACTTTCTCCACGTACACGTACACCATAATTTCTCTACCACGCAAACGTTGTGGTTATACTCGTCAGGTGTGGGACGTTCCCGGGGGAGGGGGTCTATTGGGGGCCGAACCGCACAATAACCCTGGCTTCGGTGTGGGGCGGCGGTGGGGTGAGCGGACTGCTGTAGCCTGTTGCGGGGTTGTGTACCACTGAGGGCTACGGCTGGGACGAAGCATCTCCGTCGTTTCTAGGTCCCCAGTTATATACAATAGAATACAATGCAATCACCAATTTTCTCCGTGTTGTGACATTATATACGGAGGTGACAAAAGTTATTGGATATCGATGTGCACACATACAGATGGCGGTAGGTATAAAAGGGTAGTGCATTAGTGGAGCTTTCGGTTCCACTCAGGTGACTCATGTGAAAAGATTTCCGATGTGATTATGGCTGCACATCGGGAACTTGAATGCGGAATGGTAGTTGGAGCTAGATGCAAGAGACATTCCATTTACAAAATTATTAAGTAATTCAATATTCAGAGATCCACAGCGTCAGGAGTATGCCGAGAATACCAAATTTCAGGCATTACCTCTCACCACGAAGAACGCAGTGGCCAATTGTGTTCATTTAACGATCGATGGCAGCAGTGTTTGCGTAGAGTTGTCAGTACTAACAGAAAAGTAACACGTCGTGAAATAACTGCAGAAATCAACGTGGGACGTACGACGAACGTATACGTTACCACAGTGCTGCGAAATTTGGCGTTAATGGGCTACGGCAGCAGACGACCGACGCGAGTGCCTTCGCTAACAGCACGACATCGCCTGCAGCGCCTCTCCTGCGCTTGTGACCATATCGGCTGGACCCTCTAGGCAACTTGGAAACCGTGGCCTGGTCAGATGAGTCCCGATTAGAGTTGATAGGATGGTAGAGTTAAAGTGGCGCGCTGGCCCGACGAAGCCTTGGACCAAATCTGTTAGCAAGGCACTGCGATAGCTTGTGGCGGCTCCATAATGACGTGGTCTGTGTTTACATGGGATGGGCAGCGTTCTCTACTCCAACTGAACCGCTCTTTGAGTGGAAATGGCTATGTTCGGCTACTTGGGGACCGTTTGTAGCCTTTCATGCGCTTCATGTTCCCAAACAGGTCACCAGGCTGCAATTGTTCGTGATTGGTTTGAAGAACATCCAGGAAAATTCTAGTGAATGATTTGGCCATCCAGATCACCTGACATGAATCCCACTGGACATTTATGCGACCTAATCGAAAGGACAGTTCGTGCAAAAAGTTCCTGCTTCGGTAACATTTTCACAAGTATGACCACTATAGACTCATCATCTGAGGTCATCAGTCCCCTAGAGTTAGAAACTACTTAAACCTAACTGACCCAAGGACATCAGACACATCCATGCCCGAGGTCTGTAATGATAATGACTTAATATTTCTGCAGGAGGCTTCGAAAGACTTGTTGAGTCCGTGCCACGTCGATCTGCTGCACTACGACAGGCAAAGGGAGGTCCGACACCATATTAGGAGGTCTCCCATGACTTTTGTCCCTTCAGTAGACATCTCTTATAACATAAAGCGAATGTAAGTTTTACACTTATTACAGTCATTTCTTCCGATCAGTGACAGAGTTGGTTCACAAATACCTACAGCGAGAGCCTCGAGAGAAAAATTCTTTAGTTAGACTTTGTAAAATGTGAACACTCGTTTATGATCATTCCAGACCTCAGGCATGGATGTGTTTGATGTCCTTGGGTTAGTTAGGTTTAAGTAGTTTCTAACTCTAGGGGACTGATGAACTCAGAGGTTGAGTCCCATAGTGCATAGAGCTATTTGATCCATCGTTTCAGACAAACCGTTATTGCAAAACTTTATATACCAATGAGAAACACAGGGAGAGTGATTAGCATCAGTACTTCATTAAAGCAATTTTATGTGGTTAAATCTCTTAAATATCTGGAAGAACCGTTAGTTGCCATGCTACGGAGAACATCTACATCTGGAGGGCTCTCTGTTCTTATGTCTTCAATCAGTATTGATGGAATTCAATCGATCGCCCGTTATTCGTTATACATTCCAGGACGAGTTTACTGTTGTTGGAGTCGGTCTGATTACTGCAGGCACCTAATGTGGCTCTCGTATTAGTCGTTTGTTGTGACCACATTTCTTTGACTGCCGTGTGACACGATCGCCCTAGAAATTTAGAGATTTCGTAACTATAAGGGCGATTAAAAAGGTTCCGTTTGACTGCGTTGCTGCAGCCAAACTACAACCAAGAGCTTTTCCGATGCGTGTATGTAAGTACCGACATGTAGGCAAGGGGTCAGTGTGGCTTCGGGAGGAAACTTCTTGATCGCACTTCATACAACAGAATAAGAAAAACACATTTAGTGTATTAAAATAGTATTATTCCTCCAGCGTTTCTTTTAATTCTTACATCACATGACAAAAAATACACCAAGAAGGCCTGACGACATTTTCTTGCCAATCTTGCCAAACAGGGGACTTGATATAATCGCAGGCGGATATGCAGCTTGTATGTCAAAGCCGTGGAAAGCTCATAAGCCTCTTATTCACAACACATGACTACAGGCGCCTACAGCTAACTAGAATTTGTACTACAGCCAGCTGTGTGTGGTGCCAATTTGTTTCAGATTGGGATAAGCTACTAGTCTAGAGATATGTTTCTACATTGAAGCGCCAAAAAAATTGCTCTTAGCGCTGTGGGACTTAACATCTGTGGTCATCAGTCCCCTAGAACTTAGAACTACTTAAACATAAATAACCTAAGGACATCACACACATCCATTCCCGAGGCAGGATTCGAACCTGCGACCGTAGCGGTCACGTGGTTCCGGACTGAAGCGCCTAGAACCGCACGGCCACACCGGCCGGCAAAGCGCCAAAGAAACTGCTATAGCAAGCGTATTCAAATACAGAGATATGTAAACAGGAGGTGTTGTGGCGTAGCAAGACAGCTACGCCACGGAAGTAGCCGAAAGGCACGCGTTTAGTTCACGCAGGCAAGAGATAGGTCTGTAACAGGATACGTAATGAATGCTATAAAGAAAAGTACGTAGCTTCTGGAATACTTAACTTTAATCCATCCTTGTTGTATACATCGCTCTTGACGATACAAGTGAGACTCTTTAGATACAAGCTATGTAAGGCTAATGGCGCCTTGCTAGGTCGTAGCCATGGACTTAGCTGAAGGCTATTCTAACTATCAGCTCGGCAAAGGAGCGAGGCTTCGTCAGTGTAGTCGCTAGCAAAGTCGTCCGTACAACTGGGGCGAGTGCTAGTCAGTCTCTCGAGACCTGCCTTGTGGTGGCGCTCGGTCTGCGATCCCTGACAGTGGCGACACGCGGGTCCGACGTGTACTAATGGACCGCGGCCGATTTAAAGCTACCACCTAGCAAGTGTGGTGTCTGGCGGTGACACCACAGGAGGAATACGGCGCTGCGATCGGGATCGCCTGTATAAGACAAGAAGTGTCTGCCGCAGTTGTTAGATCGGTTACTGCTGTTACAGTGGCACGTTATCAAGATTTGAGTGACTTTGAACGTGGTGTTGTAGCCGCAGAACGAGCTATGGGACACGGCATCTCCGAGGTAGCAATCAAGTGGGGATTTTCCCTTACGACCATTTCCCTAGTGTACCGCGAAATCAGGAATCCAGTAAAACATCAAATCTCCGACATCGCTGCAGCTGGAAAAAGATCCTGGCAAGAACGGGATCGACGACGACTGATGAGGATCTTTCAACGTGACAGAAGTGCAGTCCTTCCGCAAATTGCTGCAGATTTCGATGCTGGGCCATCAGAGTGCGAACCATTCAACGAAACATAATCGGTGTGGACTTTCGGAGCCGAAGGCCCACTCTTGTACCCTTGATAACTGCACGACACAAAGCTTTACGCCTCACCCGGGCCCTTCAACATCGATATTGGGCTGTTGATGACTCGAAACATGTTGGCCACACGAGTCTCGTTTCAAATTGTATCGAACGCATGGACGTGTATGGGTAACAGAAACAGCCTCATGAATCCTTGGACGTTGCATGTCAGCAGGAGACTGTTGAAGCTGCTGGTGGCTCTGTAATGGTGAGGGGCGTGTGCAGTTGGAGTTATATGGGACACCTGACACGTCTAGATACGACTCTGACATGTGACACGTACATAAGCATCCTGCCTGATCACCTGCATCCATTCATGCCCATTGTGCATTCCGATGGACTTGGGCGATTCCACACGTTAAGAATTGCTACTGAATGGCTCCAGGAACACTCTTTTGCGTTTAAACAATTCCTCTGGCCACCAAACTCCCCAGACATGAACATTATTGATCATATTTGGGATGCCTTGCAAGGTGCTGTTCAGAAGAGATCTCCACCCCGTCGTAATCTTACGGATGTATGGACAGCCCTGCAGGATTTATGGTGTCAATTCCCTCCAGCACTACTTCAGGCATTAGTCGAGTCGATGCTACGGTTGCGGTACTTCTGCATGCTCGCTGGGGACCTACAAGATATTGAGCAGGTGTAACAGTTTCTTTGACTCTTCAGTGTATTTTCAAATCACCCAACTAACTGAGTTTCTGTAGGAGCGTGTTCTGAATGGCATCAGATTATAACACATGCTACGTAAGCGGTTAATAGCAAACAACTGCGGTGCTGAACTGTAGCTAATGTGATAAGGTGGAAGCAGATGGAGACTGCTCTGTAGAAGACATAATCAAGCCAACTGAAAGCACACTGCGCAACAGAATTATAGGACACTCTTTCGAAACCACTTAATTGTTACCCCCTCCAATGTATATATTTGAAATTTGGCTCGAAGGTGCCTACAAGTTCCCATGGTGGAAAAGCGTGGCGCTCAGCGACCTTACTCTCGCGCTCGACGACGCATCAGCCAGGCATCAACACATTTGAAAGAAGGGCCAGAACTCAGATATTCATGTAAAGTATAAAGTGGGTTAATGACGTCACATTGGCACCACATTTCATCACATTTCTGTCCAACGCCAGCATGGACGTGTCACACAATGGAAAGGTCGTCGCAGCCCCTCTTACTCACAAGTCACTCCTTCTTTAGACGCCTGTGCAATGGAGGTTAGAACTGTGACACTCTGCGTTGAAATCACGCAGTTTTCTTGTGAGTGGTCCAGGAAAACATTTCAGATACACCGCCGCTCAGGGTAACATAAAGCCGCGCGGGGTAGCCGTGCGGTCTTAGGCACCTTGCCACGGTTCGCGCGGCTCCACCCGTCGAAGGTTCGAGTCCTCCATGGGGAATGGGTGTGTGTGTTGTTGTTAGTGCAAGTTAGTTTAAGTTAGATTAAGTAGTGTGTAAGCTTGGGGACCGATGACCTTAGCCGCTTGGTCCCATAGGAAGTTACCACAAATTTCCAATTTGCGAACATAAAGAGCGTCAATGAAACCACCCCTTCCATCGTGACGTTGATCCCCACATATTCCTTGGTCTAAAACGACAGCTCGAAGCCCGACGAGGAAAAGGACGACGTTGTTGACAACCTTTGGCACTGCTGACAGCTCGACAGACATCATGGGGCTGCAACAAAATGGCTCAAATGGTTCAAATGGCTCTGAGCACAATGCGACGTAACTTCTGAGGTCGTCAGTCGCCTAGAACTTAGAACTAATTAAACCTAACTAACCTAAAGACATCACACACGTCCATGCCCGAGGCAGGATTCGAACCTGCGACCGTAGCGGTCGCTCGGCTCCAGACTGTAGCGCCTAGAACCGCACGGCCACTCCGGCCGGCAGGGGGCTGCAACACCAATGAACATTATCTCACCACTTTGGAGTGCTGTGCGACAGCAATTTTTGCTCTGGTGTACAAGGTGTAACCATTAGGGACCGTTGGAAACCATTCGACAAATTTGAACGTGATCCGAAGCAGCAGAGGGCCCTTAAGCTTTCTTAGTGCTCGTGTTTCAAGCCTTCCTCTGGGGTGATCATGGAGGGATGCGACATTGACACACTCGAGAATAAAACAGCGAATGGTCCCTCTAAGACTCCTCAGTGCAGCGAAACCCTCGCTGGCACCCGCTCACGTTTACTGAGTACTGTATTTTAAAAATGCGACTTTACACAGAAACTTGTCGCTTCGTCCTTGTTACACCAGTTCGATGATTGTGTCTGGGCATGCCTTCATCCAGGCTTATGGCTGATCAAATGCGGGCTGGTGGGGACAATATTAGGCTATGGAAGACTTCACCTGGGCTTCCGTAGGATCTGTCGTAGCAGTGGTCTATGTGTATATTATTCCGAACCACCAACATCCCTTCATTTTGATGTTCCTCCCGACAGTGATGGCATCTTCGAGCAGAACAACTGTACGTGTTGAAAGGCCAGAATCGAGCAACAGTGATTTGAGGAGCCTGACAGTGAACTCTCGTTGATATTCTAGCCACGAAATTTCAATTTTCGACCTAGTGGAATACACTGGGGACGTTACCTGACTTCAGTCCACGCCCTCAAACCACCGGCCCATAGTTTGCGGGAAATTTGTGACGCGTTCGTAGACATCTGGTACCACATACCTCCGGAAGCCTGCTGAGGACTTGTCGAATGCATGCCTCACTGATCGCAACTGTGTTGCGTTCCGACGGTCTTGGCCACATATGTCCCGACATACCTTATTATTATCGGTTGTTGTTGTCGCGGGCCGCGTGGGATTAGCCGAGCGCCGGCCGCGGTAGCCGTGCGGTTCTGGCGCTGCAGTCCGGAACCGCGGGACTGCTACGGTCGCAGGTTCGAATCCTGCCTCGGGCATGGGTGTGTGTGTGATGTCCTTAGGTTAGTTAGGTTTAAGTAGTTCTAAGTTCTAGGGGACTTATGACCTAAGATGTTGAGTCCCATAGTGCTCAGAGCCATTTAATTAGCCGAGCGGTCTCAGGCGCTGCAGTCATGGACTGTGCGGCTGGTCCCGGCGGAGGTTCGAGTCCTCCCTCGGGCATGGGTCTGTGTGTTTGTCCTTACGATAGTTTAGGTTAAGTAGTGTGTAAGCTTAGGGACTGATGACCTTAGCAGTTAAGAACCATAAGATTTCACACACATTTGAACATTTTTCTGTTGTTGTTGCGGATTGGAAGCATACGATGAGAGGGACATTATTTCTTATCGCACTTTTGCAGTTGGAGTTATACCTAACAGGAATTATGGAACATGTGTTGTTACAACAGACAAGCCATTCTCACTTTACACAAGGAATCGTAGGAAGATTAATGCAAATAATAAGTTGAATGTTTGTTCAGACCGAAGACTGATTTCATGCAGCTCTCCACCACGCTACTCTATCCTGTGCAAGCCTCTTCATCTCCGAATAACTGCTGAATCTGTTTGCTGTACTCATCTCTTGGTCTCTCTGTACGATTTTTACCCCCCCCCCCCCCCCCCCCACACACACACACAATTTCCTGCAATACTAAATTGCCGAATGCTTGATGTCTCAGAATGTGTAGAATCGACATATCCCTTGTTTTGGTAAAGTTGTGCTACAAATTTCTCGTCTCCCCAACTCTGTTCAGCACTTCCTCATTAGTTACGTGATCGACTTACCTGACCTTCAACATTCTGCTGTAGCACCACATTTATAAAGCTTCTATTCTCAGACCAGGTGACCTGAGTGGCCAGCTTGGGTCGCGATCAGCATTACCTCTGCTGACAACTCCGTCAGGCGTCAAGTTTCGGCTGGCTGTATGGGCAGTTTCTCCGCCCTGTTGGAAGTAACTGTCTTTCCCTCCTCCGTTAATGCTACCATTAATGGTTTCAAAATATTGGCAATGCGACGCACCGAAGTCAGCGTCTGATGAAAGAAAATGGGACCAATAATGCCTCACGCAGACATTGCACACCAAACCCCAACCTTCTGGTGTTTCGTGGAAGTTATGCAGAATCTCCGCTGCCCAAAACCTGAGACTCTTGTAAGTTGACATAACGACTCAGGTGAAACCAGGCTTCATGACATAAAGAACAGACAAATATCGAGGCCACTAGTTATCTCAGTGAACAGCTACTCACAAAACTGGAAGCCCTAAGGAGTTTCTGCTGGTTTTAATACTTGACCGACAGATACTCGGTAAGGATACATGTGCTGGTCAAGGTGGAGTAATCGTCCGCATTAGCGACGTGATATACCGGACTCTTGAGACAAGCGTCGGGTGATTTAGTTGGACTCTGTAGCATTTTATGGTGAACTGTAGCCACATTTTCTGGCATGTGGGCTCGTTTCGGAATGTTTTTTGACTTGGTCGAAACAGATCCTGTCTCACGCCATTTTCGGACTAAGGGTAACGTGGCGCTCTTTGCTGGCACTTGGACACCATTAAACTTCTCAGCAAACAAGTGACCACTCTATATATTCCTTCCGTTAAGTACTGGTTTTCCATTTGAGCTCTTGATATTTCATGCAGCTGCTTCTCGTTGCCCCAAAGTCGTCTCTAATTTTCCCGTAGGTCCTATTTGTATATGTTTCTAAATCCTTACATTTGTACTTTAGCCATTACTGCTCGCTATTTTGCACTTCCTGAGAATCTACTTTTTTAGACGTTGCGTTCACTTTCACCTGACTCATTTGCTGTATATTAATATTTTCTCCCGTCATAGTTAAATTCAGTATCTCCTGTGGTATCCAACGATTCCTATTAGGTCTTGTCTTTTTACCTATTTGATCCTCTGCTGTCTTCACTATTTCATCTCTCAAAGCTACCTGTTCGTCTTCAGCTCTTGATCAAACAGACTTGCTCCGGTCGCACGTTCGAATCCTGCCTCGGGCATGGATGTGTGTGATGCCCTTAGGTTAATTAGGTTTAAGTAGTTCTACGTCTAGAGGACTGATGAACTAAAATGTTAAGTCCCATAGTGCTGAGAGCCATTTGAACCATTTTTTGAAACAGAATTGACAACTATTGCTCTAGACTACCGTTCTCTTGTATCGGATCCCTCACATACAAAATAAACAAGACACAGGAGATTCCAAGAACAGCTACGAAATTCGTCTCTGCTTTGGTTAATAAGAAAGAGAATGTCAAATACTGTATTAGCACACACTACAAAAAAGCTGCTACGCCTCACCAAGAAAGTATATTGGTATGCCGAGTTTCCCTAATAAGAAGGAGAATGTCAAAGACTCTAGTAGCATGAATTATAGCAAAGATGCTGTACATCACAAAAACAAGTGAGCATACTGTAGTTACCTGGAGTTTCTAATAAGAACAAGAATCTAAGCCTCTTGTAGCGTGCGCAGCAATAAAGGTGCTGTAATCACGGAAACAAATTACCGTATGCTACTGTTTTTTTTAATAAGTACGAGAATATCAAAAACTCCAATAGTGTACTCTACGGCAAAGACGCTGTACATCACGAAAATAAATCACCGTACTCTGGTACGTAAACTTTCTTTGATAAGGACAAGAATGTCAAAGACTCTAGTAGCATAGACTACGGGAAAGACGCTGTACATCACGAAAATAAATCCGCTTATGGTAATATATGTAGCCTGTCTGATGAGAAAGAGAACGTCAAAGACTCTGGTAGCGTACGCTACAACAAAGGCGCTGTGAATCACGGAAACGAATCACCATAAGGCGATATGTGGAGTTTGTCTAATAAGAACGAGAATGTCAAAGGCTCTAGCAGCGTGGGGTTCAGCAAAGGCACTGTACATCACGTAAACAGCGCACCGTACGGTGGTATGTGCAGGACGGCTAGCGAGGACCATATACACAGAAGGTTCAAGCTCGAAGGAAATTCTTTCATGACTGCAGAACTTCCAACCAAATTTTGCAGTATGTCAAGGAAAGAACCATAACATTATCAGATGAAAATTCACTTGGATTTGTCCAAAAATCCTTGTAATGCAACGCTGTAATAATCATTTGGTGTACGAAATAGTTAAGCAAATAATCCGGTTACAAAACACGCACAAGTCCTTTAAAATTGTGTGAGTGTAGGGGCATTGCAGTTTTTACGACACTGAACTGCTAAGTAGGTTTCCAAAGACGCTATAACAATGGGCCGTCGCGAACACTACAGGATTCCATATTCCGACGTAACCAATCTACTCACCGGGCAACAAAGATTACGACGGAAGGAAGAAAATATCGTCTCTAACTAGAGGCAGACATTATAGGTAAACACAAACGAAGGTACAGAAAATTGGTTTACACAGACTTTTCAGATATGTGCTCAATAATCACTCGGATTAATTTTAAACATGGCTATTTCAAACAATACTTTTACAGAACTGGTAGAAAAGATATCCCCAATTGTGAAAGAAGAGATGGTCTTTTAGCAACGAAAGGTTTAAGAATTGGGTAAATGATTCTACAGTTTCTTTATCATGGGGTATCTCAGTACAACACCAGATAGACCGTCTTTATTAGTGACGGTGTGTGGGATTCAACGAAGTAATAATGGTTCCCTGAAGACGAGAACCCAAGATTACTGAATATGAGATGTGTATAACCAAACCATGACAGTCTTGGATGTCTTTATCTGAAGCATAGAACGTAAAACATTTTATTCTTGTTAAAATATTGTAATCTTTAACCTGGATGTGGTACCAGGAGAGAGAATATTTGTCGATGAGTGTCCTGTTGTGGCACTACGCTACTACGGCTGTACACAGCCTCGAAGCATGACTGTCTTATTGACACAGGTGCGGACAACGTGTGTGACGTCATGGCACCAGTGAACTGCCTGCTTCAAGCAATACATCTTACTACGCCTCGTCCAGTGCGACCGAAGGCGCAGCCGATGAAATACGAATTTGTCAATGCGACAATGGAAGCGGAACCTATCGCGAACCAAGGCAGCAACGACTGTGACGATCATGAAGATGATGTTTGGTTTGTGGGGCTCTCGACTGCGCGGTCGTCAGTGCCCGTACAAAGTTTTGAGTTTTACATTGTCCAATTTCTTTACACACTCCAATCTAGCCACTGTCACGAATGATGATGATATGATGAGGGCTACGGTCGCAGGTTCGAATCGTGCCTCGGGCATGGATGTGTGTGATGTCCTTATGTTAGTTAGGTTTAAGTAGTTCTAAGTTCTAGGGGACTGATGACCACAGTAGTTAAGTCCCATAGTGCTCAGAGCCATATGATGAGGAAAACACAAACACCCTGTGGTGTAGCCTTTAAATCGGTCGCGGTCCGTTAGTATACGTCGGACCCGCGTGTCGCCACTGTCAGTGATTGCAGACCGAGCGCCGCCACACGGCAGGTCTAGAGAGACTTCCTAGCACTCGACCCAGTTGTACAGCCGACTTTGCTAGGAAGGGTTCACTGACAATTACGCTCTCATTTGCCGAGACGATAGTTAGCATAGCCTTCAGCTACGTCATTTGCTACGACCTAGCAAGGCGCCATAGCATTTGATATTTATCTTGAAGCATGTACAGTCAAGAGAGATGTTCACCAGTTGTGTATTAAAGTTATGTATTCTACCAGTTACCTCCTTTTTTTACTAGACTCAACTCCTATAACTGTTCCAGACCTCACGCCAGTCTGCGTGAGCTTAACGCGTGCCTTTCGGCATCCTCGCATAGTGACTTGGCTGTCTTGCCAAGTCACAACACACCCCGTCTCCGGGCAGGGAGAATCCCCAACTCGGATGGGAATCGAACCCAGGGCCACGTGATCCAGAGGCAGCAACGCTAGCCACAAGACCACTACGACTGTGACGATCCACTATCTTGTGCTACACCGTACTAGGAAGCGGTCAACATGAGCGTCACAAGCGTGTGATTTCTTCCGCTCAACTTCCTAGCAGAAATTTGCGTGAGGCAGAACTATATTTTACTCACCGTCTGTTTCTAGGAATATTTTGAATGAAATCGAAGGTCGCGGACGTTGATCTCACAGAAACCTACACATGGATAGAGAGAAAACGGCACAGTTATACTGTGTGCCTGGCACTGCTTATCTTACTAGCCGAAGGCTTCTGATAACGCATTTAAAAAAATCAGACAGAGAATAGAATCGTCTTTGTACGTCGTGGATTAACGAAACAATCTAAACCAGTTACTGTTCTTTTTTTAAATGCTTTTAGTCACTCAATGTACAATTCAGCATAACTGTTTGGTTTAAGCCAATAATATGTGACGTTTTAATGAAATGGATCGTTATTGGAAACACTCGGTACATTTTCGTTGTCATTGAGCTTACTAGCAGATGTGTAATATCTAGATTTCTTTATCCTCTAGTTTGTGTTATATTTTACCTCCGAAGACGCAGGACTTTTAAAATAGAGAAAGTTAAATCTGATAGCAAATCATATATAAAATGAAAAATCTAGCAAGATACACTGACAAGGAAAGAAGAAAATAAATGGATGAAGCACGCAGAAGGAAAGCAGGGGGGTATGTGACGTTATTTCACTGATTAAAAAATGGAGTTAAATTTACAAAGAATTTAGCAGCATGAGCCTACTTAGCAGTAAGACGTCGCACCCACTTCCCCTCCCCCCATCGCCTGGAAGCACGCCCTTTTCGGTTTGGAATGACGTCATAAAGCGTTGTATGGTCTGCTGTCTCACAGCTGTTGTAACTGGTCCTTGATGTCTTGTATAGAGGCACAGGGGCGGAGATGACAGCAGATCTGGTCCCAGACACGTTCTGTCGAGGACGGATCTGGGGGTCTTGTTAACCACGGGAGTACCACATCATCAGGCAGACAGTTTATGGAACTTCAGTTCCTTAGCCCGCCTGTATTATACTGCGAGCAATGCTGCGCGATGAAACCGAATGTTGCAGGAACTCTGTTACTTGTCCGCAGATGTGAAGGAGTTGCTATGTTCTTGGTGCATAACACGGATATCCTCTCTTGTGATGGTGAGACGCAGTCCATCAGAATCTTGACGAGGACGCCATCCCTCACTTTCTCATGCAGTCCATGTCACATCCGAATGCTCCACAAATCTGGACATTGCAAAAATAGACCAGCTAGCCGAATGGAGGCCCACGATAAGATCCGTTTCATAGTCCGTCTCGTATTGTTACCGCTGTCTCACACAAGTGCGCGGCATTTCCGTGTCTTTCATAGTGACCAGCCAACATCTGACTGTTCACGCCCATTATATAGTCTGACAGGCCTCGTAACACAACTAAACACTAACGACATCAGCGAACCTTGATAGCCTTTCTACGTGTTACGGAAAACAGCAACTCTAATTTCTGTGTTTGTGTACGTGAACGAAGTTACATTGACGTAAGATAATGTCTTCTGGGTGCGCCAATTTTTTTTGTCAGAGAATATAGAACTAATAAATCTATATCACTTACAGAGACTTTTCTCTAAAGAAATGTTCCTTCACAACCTAGATCTTGATTTCTTCTTACAGATATCACCGAAAAAATAGCTGCTATTTAGACCATCTACATCTACATTTATACTCCGCAAGCCACCCAAAGGTGTGTGGCGGAGGGCACTTTACGTGCCACTGTCATTACCTCCCTTTCCTGTTCCAGTCGCTTATGGTTCGCGGGAAGAACGACTGTCTGAAAGCCTCCGTGCGCGCTCTAATCCCTCTAATTTTACATTCGTGATCTCCTCGGGAGGTATAAGTAGGGGGAAGCAATATATTCGATACCTCATCCAGAAACGCACCCTCTCGAAACCTGGCGAGCAAGCTACACCGCGATGCAGAGCGCCTCTCTTGCAGAGTCTGCCACTTGAGTTTGTTAAACATCTCCGTAACGCTATCACGGTTACCAAATAACCCTGTGACGAAACGCGCCGCTCTTCTTTGGATCTTCTCTATCTCCTCCGTCAACCCGATCTGGTACGGATCCCACACCGATGAGCAATACTCAAGTATAGGTCGAACGAGTGTTTTGTAAGCCACTTCCTTTGTTGATGGACTACATTTTCTAAGGACTCTCTCAATGAATCTCAACCTGGTACCCGCCTTACCAACAATTAATTTTATATGATCATTCCACTTCAAATCGTTCCGCACGCATACTCCCAGATATTTTGCAGAAGTAACTGCTACCAGTGTTTGTTCCGCTATCATATAATCATACAATAAAGGATCCTTCTTTCTATGTATTCGCAATACATTACATTTGTCTATGTTAAGGGTCAGTTGCCACTCCCTGCACCAAGTGCCTATCCGATGCAGGTCTTCCTGCATTTCGCTACAATTTTCTAATGCTGCAACTTCTCTGTATACTACAGCATCATCCGCGAAAAGCCGCATGGAACTTCCGACACTATCTACTAGGTCATTTATATATATTGTGAAAAGCAATGGTCCCATAACACTCCCCTGTGGCACGCCAGAGGTTACTTTAACGTCTGTAGACGTCTCTCCATTGATAACAACATGCTGTGTTCTGTTTGGTAAAAACTCTGCAATCCAGCCACACGGCTGGTCTGATATTCCGTAGGCTCTTACTTTGTTTATCAGGCGACAGTGCGGAACTGTATCGAACGCCTTCCGGAAGTCAAGAAAAATAGCATCTACCTGGGAGCCTGTATCTAATATTTTCTGGGTCTCATGAACAAATAAAGCGAGTTGGGTCTCACACGATCGCTGTTCCCGGAATCCATGTTGATTCCTACATAGTAGATTCTGGGTTTCCAAAACGACATGATACTCGAGCAAAAAACATGTTCTAAAATTCTACAACAGATCGACGTCAGAGATATAGGTCTATAGTTTTGCGCATCTGCTCGACGACCCTTCTTGAAGACTGGGACTAACTGTGCTCTTTTCCAATCATTTGGAACCATCCGTTCCTCTACAGACTTGCGGTACACGGCTGTTAGAAGGGTGTGTATAATCGAATTGGTATCCCGTCAGGTCCAGTGGACTTTCCTCTATTGAGTGATTCCAGTTGCTTTTTTATTCCTTGGACACTTATTTCGATGTCAGCCATTTTTTCGTTTGTGCGAGGATTTAGAGGAGGAACTGCAGTGCGGTCTTCCTCTGTGAAACATCTTTGGAAAAAGGTGTTCAGTATTTCAGCTTTACGCGTGTGATCCTCTGTTTCAATGCCATCATCATCCCGGAGTGTGTGGATATGCTGTTTCGAGCCACTTACTGATTTAACGTGAGACCAGAACTTCCTAGGATTTTCTGTCAAGTCGGTACATAGAATTTTACTTTTGAATTCACTGAACGCTTCACGCATAGCCCTCCTTACGCTAACTTTGACATCGTTTAGCTTCTGTTTGTCTGAGAGGTTTTGGCTGCGTTTAAACTTGGAGTGAAGCTCTCTTTGCTTTCGCAGTAGTTTCCTATCTTTGTTGTTGTACCACGGTGGGTTTTTCCCGTCCCTCACAGTTTTACTCGGCACGTACCTGTCTAAAACGCATTTTACGATTGCCTTGAACTTTTTCCATAAACACTCAACATTGTCAGTGTCAGAACAGAAATTTTCGTTTTGATCTGTTAGGTAGTCTGAAATCTGCCTTCTATTACTCTTGCTAAACAGATAAACCTTCCTCCCTTTTTTTTATATTCCTATTAACTTCCATATTCAGGGATGCTGCAACGGCCTTATGATCACTGATTCTCTGTTCTGCACATACAGAGTCGAAAAGTTCGGGTCTGTTTGTTATCAGTAGGTCCAAGATGTTATCTCCACGAGTCGGTTCTCTGATTAATTGCTCGAGGTAATTCTCGGATAGTGCACTCAGTATAATGTCACTCGATGCTCTGTCCCTACCACCCGTCCTAAACATCTGAGTATCCCAGACTATATCTGGTAAATTGAAATCTCCACCTAAGGCTATAACACGCTGAGAAAATTTATGTGAAATGTATTCCAAATTTTCTCTCAGTTGTTCTGCCACTAATGCAGCTGAGTTGGGAGGTCGGTAAAAGGAGCTAATTATTAACCTAGCTCGGTTGTTGAGTGTAACCTCCACCCACCAACGTAATAACACATCGGCATCAAATAATGAAAACAACTTACATATAAATAAATATTAGCACGTATTAAATGTCCGCAGCTCGCGCTCTCGAGGTAGCGTTCTCACTTCCCGAGCACGAGGTCCTGGGTTCGATTCCCGGCGGGGTCAGGGATTTTCTCCTGCTCCGATATGACTGAGTGTCGTTGTGTCGCCTTTATCACCTTCATTCATCCCCATTACGGTCGGAGGAAGGCAAGTGTCTATGTCTGAAGATACAGACACTGTATAAACACAGACATTGTAAACATGAATAATACAGTAATTATTGAAGGGCGAATGAATAATTGTCAGTAAGTAGCAACAGCGGCACAACCGGTTTCATAACATTCATGACCAGGTTAGCATATGTCATATTCCAGAATGATAATTCAAAGCCTCACATTGCACTTCAAATTACAAACGCCTTGAACATGTGATGGGAAGACGTATACTTTTGTACCGCCCTCGAGTCAGCAATCTTCGTCAACTGACATAGCACACGTTTCAGGCATGGTAAGACATTCCTCAGGGTCACGTTCAGATGGTGTTTGTTCCCTTCCGCGTCACAACGAATACTATAGATGGACATTAGTTCTGAGTGCAAAGGATATATAACCATTAAGTACCTGTTACGTGAACAATGTGTCCACGAAGTTCGGTAAATATCAGACTTGTGCTTCACAGTGTAACGTTTTCGGTCAGTGTACGTGTGTGCACTGCGCACGCGCCAATGATCCACGTCTTGGCCGCGTGCCTGAATGCTCGCTTGCACTGGCCGACGGAACACCTGCGGTGCGCTGTGCGGCTGCCAACGGGGACACAAGGAAACAACTTTCGCTTTCCGTATACTCCGTACCGCCAGATATTGCTCCGTCCTTCTTTATTTAGATCGCATTAAGTCTTCTTCAGACCGTCGTCCGCGGTGCAGTCGCATTTTGCAAGTATATTGAATGTCCAAGATTACTACTTTGTGCCACCTAAGGTGACATAACGGAGTTAATTGAATTCCTGTTCACTAACTTGGCGAGGTCATGAATAGAAATGACTGAATTCAGTCTGGTAGATAAGTTATTCAGAAAAAAGGAAGATTATGGTTTAGCATTGCTCTCCCTTCCAGTCACGTATAACAGTGGAGATTGTGCACGACTGGGTTTGTACCTAACCATACTCTGACTTCGAGTGAGAGGACTGCCAGTTTCAGTAAATACTTTAAAAGGAAAAATTAATGCTAGCAGCACCATAGGGTACGCGAAATTTAGATAGAACTCATATTTATCGATAGTTTATCTTATATTTTATAATAATAGCTTATAGTTTATATCTGGCGCTCAAATATTGCTAGTACGAATATACGTGTAAGCTGAGCAACGCCAAGCGTGGGACTCGGATAGAACATGTTTTTGTCCATTCTCTTTCAGCTTTCGACCACGACAATTGAACGCCAATGCGTGAGCAAAGAGCTCTGCTCACAGTAAGTCGATCCGATCGAAGACCACACGTATGCATAAGCGAATAATGATTAACTTCACGAAAGTGAATAGATACATTTCCACGCTCATTGTAATCTAGTAATACTACGTTACACAGTTAAAGTTAATATAAAAAATTTCCTTGCTCTGTAAGTTGTGTGTCTGTGATAATCGCTGTGAGCTTCGGGAAGCATCTGCTTAACTGACTATTCTAAAAATCGAAATCGGTATCCATCTGCAGCAGTCGACGACATCCTGCATTTGTGGGTTTCAGGGCAATTAGATACAGTCTTACTATTAAAACTGCAAAACCACGAAGATGGTATGCAACAAACGTCGAACTGGCATTAGGTGTTCCATATCCTTGGATAGTATTAGCTGATGTTTTGGACGCCGATATTGTTCTTTTTTACTGAGCTTGCTGAGAAAAACTGGAGAGATATTATGCCTTATGCAAGACAGATTTTTGTTTAGCTTTTCTTTACCCAATTATGCTTCAGCATTTTTTGTGCTGTCCTCATTGGTATTTCTCATTGTTTACTCTTAGATGCCGTTAATAAGTTAATTTGAACTGGTAATTTTATAACTAGCACACGCTGTTACACCCCTGATGGTTTTTGCTTTTGTCCTATATTATTTTCAATGTGTTAAGACAATCATTGTCTTTATTAACCGTTGGTTTGATGTTTTCATGCACATTTACGTTTATGTCGCAGGACACAAGGTTTCAGTTCTAACGCCCGCATCTCGTGGTCGTGCGGTAGCGTTCTCGCTTCCCACGCCCGGGTTCCCGGGTTCGATTCACGGCGGGGTCAGGGATTTTCTCTGCCTCGTGATGGCTGGGTGTTGTGTGCTGTCCTTAGGTTAGTTAGGTTTAAGTAGTTCTAAGTTCTAGGGGACTGATGACCATAGATGTTAAGTCCCATAGTGCTCAGAGCAATTTGAACCATTTTTTCAGTTCTAATCTACATTATTTGTTTAAGGAAATACTACGCAACGAGTTTTCCACTCAAAAATAGCATTCAAATGTTGTTTGTTTGTGAGTACACTGTGTTATGTAATGTAAGTTATTACATCCGGCGTTTACTTAAGACTTACGATTTGAGAGGCCACGGTCGATATATAAAATTATTTCCTGGCGTTTCGTCGTTATACAGAGTGCTTCAAAGATCATGCCCCATAGCAGAAAGTCTGCTTGCGTGATCCAATAGCTTGGTCCATCGAAAAAAGTTATATTATGACAAGAACGATCATTCGAAGCAAAAAATGTCTAGTAAACATTGCTCTAAAGTGCATACTTTAATAGCTTTGCGCACTTGCTTATCTTCACTACTGTGAAACCCATCTGTTCTACTGAACACTGGCTCATTTCTCGATGTATCCATTTTAGAGCTTATGTTAGTTTACTAGACAATTTTTTCTTATAGGATGTGAGATCCGCCAGTTATGCAAAACACCGTTTTTTCTCAATACCCAAACATGTTTCAGCACCACTGTGCCATAATCAGTGTGTTTCCGTCTTACCTAATGTGTAATGTGAAAGATTTTTACTGAATGATTACAAAATTATGTGGATATTTAGATCAAACAATACTTCGTTTCTTTTTGTTAATACCTTTACACTTGGTGTGCATGATTTTTCAGGACCACTTGTGTATTATTTATTACAGGTAGCTTGTCATCTGCAACCAAACGATGTTGATGAGAAATTTTGTTGGGAGTTAACCTATCATCTAAACGTAATTTTGTTTATCGAGATATTCGTTTTACTTACGTTTTCGTGTGGCAAGCCCTTTTATTCTCATCATCATGGTGAGGTGTCGTGATGCACACGTAAATATAACACGTATTTTCTCAAATAAGGACATAAAATCGCTTTGCACTTCACCCAAACACAGTGATGGTTCAAATGGCTCTGAGCACTATGGGACTTAACATCTGAGGTCATCAGTCACCTAGAACTTAGAACTACTTAAACCTAACTAACCTAAGGACAGCACACACATCCATGCCCGAGGCAGGATTCGAACCTGCGACAGTAGCAGTCGCGCGGTTCCAGACTGTAGCGCCTAGAACCGTTCGGCCACCGCGGCCGGCAAAACACAGTGAAATTGTGGTTGTTGTGTGTCCCAGCCCAGTCAGTGTTCATTTGTTCGTCAGAGAGTTCGCTGCCAAATTTTGAATTTTGTGATACCTTTTTCATGGTGTTCCTTTTGTGCATATATAGGTGAGTCTTTGCAGAGTGCAGTGTATCCAGTTTTCGTGTGTGTGTGTGTGTGTGTGTGTGTGTGTGTCTGTGTGTGTATGAGCCTCTGTCTGTGTGGGTGGACTTTATTTGTTTGTGTTGTCTTTTTTGTAAAGTTCCTTTAATGTGTTAAATAGTGTGCCCTTGCAGAGTGTAGTGTATTCATTTATGACGTGCTGTCCTGAAAAATCATGCATACCAAGTGTAAAGGTATTAACAAAAAGAAACGAACTATTGTTTGAAGTAAATATCCACATAATTTTGTAATCATTTAGTAAAAATGTTTCACATTACAGATTAGATAAAACGGAAACCCAATGATGATGGCACAGTGGTGCTGAAACATGTTTGGGTACTGAGAAAAAACGGTGTTTTGCATAACTGGCGGACCTCAGATCCTACAATTTTAACTGCAAACACGGTAAACACAAGGAGGTGCAAATCCAAATGATGATTTTTTTCTTGTTTTCGTCTGTAATACCTCTTCCCAAAATATGGAAATCAAAGAGCATGAAGTGGAAGAGATCCGTTTCACAGTGTCGAAGATGAGTAAGTGCTCATAGCTGTTAAGGCACGAATTTTAGAACCCATTTTCAATAGACTTTTTCGCTTCGAATGATCATCCCTGCCATATCTCTCAATACGACGGCTTTGTCCTGAAGGCTAAGACTATTGAATTACCAACATAGATTTCGTCCTATGATTCATGACTTTCGAATCACCCTTATGTCGATCACGGCTCGAAAGGTTTAACTGAAGATCGTGTAAGTAAGACAAGCGTCTACCAGCATGTGTCGGAATACGACAGCGGCAAGTGTTGTGGTATCTCGAAAGTGCGGTGTACCATTTCGCAACATTGCTACTCCCGTTACTCGTGCTACATGGGTATCGATGGGTTCAGGAGGGTCGTACTCAATACCACGAGAGATCTCAGCGACCCTGAGCGATTAGCGCCCGAGAGGACTCAACCACCGTTCGCTCGGTCGTGCAGAATGGTGCAGTCACGTCACATACCTTGAATGAGGAAATGGATTTGTCTGCATCAAGACAAGTGTACACAAGGACGGCGACCATTCCTCCTCCTTCCGTTGATGCTGTAGCAAAGAGAAGAGCGCCGACAATGGTGCTCTCAGCGACAACAGTGGACAACACGATCATCTCTGATGCGCAAGGCCCTTATATTTCTGACGTGTCAAAAGCTCTCCGTAAATGAATAATTTCACTTACATGGTGACATGCACATGTTAGCTATTTTACAAAATATGATTACTCATTGCGCTTTAGATCACGTCAGTTAAAAAAAAAAAATATTATGGCATAGAAAGGGTCTCCCAGAAATGTTGCGACAAACCTCAAGGGGTTGTAGAGGGTGTTCAAATGGTTCAAATGGCTCTGAGCACTATGGGACTTAAGATCTGAGGTTATCAGTCACCTAGAACTTAGAACTACCTAAACCTAACCAACCTAAGGACATCACACACATCCATTCCCAAGGCAGGATTCGAACCTGCGACCGTAGCGGTCGTGCGGTTCCAGACTGAAGCGCCTAGAACCGCACGGCTACACCGGTCGGCAGTAGAGGGTGTCTTGAGGAACAAATCTAGGGTAGGAACTCGAGTCCGGAAACTTCATAGATCGATGTTACAGAGAGTTCAAGTTATAGGCGCCGGAACCTGCCACTGTGATTCCCCTTCGGCAGCAAATCTGACTTTGTACGCTGCCGGACCATAGACGGAACGTCTCGCAATGTTGTCTGTTAATTAGTGATCGCGACTGACTGTCACGATCACCGGTGGAGGATATGGAACTAGTTGATGCGAAGGAAGGCCTTGTCTCCTATGAATGCGACGCTCTGTTGCCTCGGTGGTAGACGATTTCAGGAAAGGCTTTCCATCTACAGTATATTTTACTCCTGACACCCTCTAAAATCTCCCATGTTTCCGGTATACAGGATAAAAACAATCTATGGATGGCAAACCGTTTCCGAAACCGCCATCCACCAAGGCAGCAGAGGATCACATTCATAGGAGACAAAGCTTCTCCACTGGCGATAGTGGCAATCACAGAATAACAAATATCATTACGAGACGTTCTGCCTATAGTCCGTCAGCGTACAAACTCACGTTTGCTGCCGAAGGGGTGGTATAGTGTTAGGCGCCGGAGCATAAAATTTGCACCCTCTGTAACGTCGTTGGATGACGTTTCCAGACAGCGTCTCTTTTCCAGTCGTCCAAGGGCAACGAGACCATTTGGGATTCGTGCCAAGCATTTGCTTGAGTCCCTTGGTGTGGAGCGTGTGGCACCCCAACTCCAGGGTTTTACCCGCCTGCCTCCCTGGTTGCTCCAGAGGCCCAGCGTCCTTTTAGACTTGTCAGAGTACCGGAGGAGCTGCACTCCTGCGTTTGTTTTTACCTCCTTATTTTACGATATTTTAAACCATCATGTCGACCATGTACCAGTATTTACGGATGGCTCTAAACAGGGGGACTCTGTTGGTTGTGCAGTTGTTTTCCCTGATCGAGTCGTCAAGTTACGGCTTCCTGCAGCGTTCACCATCTTTGATGCCGAATTGTTTGCGATCTTGCGGGCATTGGAGCAGATGAGATGTGTTCCCAGTCTTAAGTTTCTCATCTGTTCTGACTCCCTGAGTGCCCTTCAGACCATGCAACACTTGTACCCAGCGGATACGGTCGTCCAGAACATCCATGATGCCCTACTCCACCTGCAACGGTAGGGGAAGGAGGTTTCTTTCTGCTGGGTGCCAGGGCACGTGGGTATTAGGGGAAACGAACTGGCGGATGTGGCTCACCAAAGATGCATGTTCCCTCCCTCACGTTGTTGAATGTGCCGTCCCCCTCCATGCTGTTACCTCCCTTTTGCGTCTTCGTGTTATGCGTCAATGGGAAGAGGAGTGGCTGGCAGTCGGTGAAAATAAGCTGCGTTTGGTCAAGGCCACGACGCGGCCATGGCGTACGTCCTACCAGTCATGCAGGCGGGATGAGGTTCTCCTCACTCGCCTCCGCATCGGGCACAGTCCCTTAACGCAGGGTTTTTTATTCCGGCGGGAGGACCCCCCCAATCTGCAGTGCTTGTGGCGTCCAGATAACTGTCCGCCACATTTTACTTGACTGTCCTTTATTCTCTGACCAGAGGGCGGTGGTCTCCTTTCCACCGGATTTGCCCTCTATTTTGCAAGACGACGCAACGACTGTGGTTAAGGTCTTACGGTTTTGTGTCCTGTCCAATTTGTTGCCTCGGATTTTAGGGAGAGGATTTTAATGTGCTGCTGGGTGACTGGATCACCCAGGTTTTAGGTAAGAGGTCCGCCAGTCACGATTACCTACTTGTTTCACTTCGATTTCTGTTCTCTTTTCCTCGTGTTTCCTTTCCTTTTTTAGTGTGTTTCTTCTCCTCTTGGTTTGCCTCTGTATGTGAGGATTTGGAACTGCGTCAGGTCTGTGTCTTTTAGCCGTTCTCCTTGTTCGCTGTCCGTCTTCGTCCCTTCACTGCATGTGTTCCTGTTTCTATGCGTTTGGGCGCTGATGACCACGCTGTTTAGCGCCCGAAATCCTCAAACCACACACACACACACACACACACGGTTCCTATCCTCAATTTGTACCTACAGACACCCTTTTCAAGCCCTCGAACTTTGTCGCAATGTTTCTGGCACACCCCTCTACACCTCTACACATGTCTGACTTTTTTTAAAAAAAATTGAGATGCGCTGAAGTACAAAATTGAGTACTGCGTCCTTTCGTAATACAACGGACATTCTGCGTGGCACTATGTAAATGAAACAATTTAATTCTGTACTTGCACTCTGTTTTGATAGTTTCGCTATATTCCAGTTAAGAATGCTTAAATGGCTGAAACTGCAACAGAACATTTCATACATACAAAATTTTAATAGTCAAAGGTGATTCCTGTCAAAAATTAATTAAGAAAAATTAATTAGCTTAATGATAAAAGTTGTTGTTAGATACTGATGACGATATGTAGGAGATGTCACCTTGTAGGTTAAGATGCTGCTTCTGATGAGTAGAGATGGATGTAACACTCAATACGGCATAATGTAGATGGATCACTATGTCTTTAAGAAGGTGGGGAGTCACTGGGGCTGAGCAATGGGTGGTCGGGGTAGGGATGAGAACTACGCGAGAGGGGCTGCAATTGTAAGTTGCGAGTACTGCAATATCGAACTGTCGGGATAGGGGATACTGGTGTCTTGATTCTTAAATATGGTTCTAAGTGTATACTTGACCGAACAGGTAGATGTCGACAAGGAATTATGATAAGGAATGTGGGATTGGAATGGGTACATGTTCATGCAATGTAGGTGTGGCTGTGGTTCAGGATTGGAAGGAAATGACCAGATTGTAGATTTGTGGTCTTAGTATGGATGCTAATGGAACTTATTAATGTTCTCTTTTCAAATGCCAGTTCACACTGTTTATTTCGCCGCTAAAATTGTATTAAAGATAAAAAAACTTTACATTCTTCTTTATTCGATTTCATTCATTATCCACAAATTATTTTTATATATCATCTAACAGAGCATGAACGCGAAAGTTATTAACGATCAGTAACTGTAAGACTTAAAGTAACATCACAATCTGCGTTTCCTACTACTAACTATGGCAATAACACATTGCTGTTGTTCCGTTTTATGTTTAGCTTGGCCCTAATACATTCACAAATCACTTCGTTCTTCAATCTGTTCTAACCGTTGTCTATGAGAAACCGATCCATACTAAAAAGGATAGGTTTTGTTAATCCGAAGCTATACAACACGTTAACCAATCGTCCGTTATTAAGGCACTTCTCTTTTATACTTCTTACTTCGACGCTTGTTTCTCCATACTGTAAGTAGCTTACCTGGAGTGGAGGACACGCGAGCTGAGACCGAAGCCAGTAAGTACCTCCAGTATTATCTTACGTAATTTCTAATTTTGCAGAATACCAACTGAAAACTTGGAATTTTGAAATGTCTATCGGTTTCTGACACAAACGACCTAATTTTATCATATGTCTATTACGTTAAGGAGCACTACAGATGTTCAATTTCGCAACGACTGGATAGCTTTACTGAAATAATTTTAGTCTTTAGATACAAAATTCAAGTAAGTTAAGAGAATGAACATGACGAAAGGCCTTCATCATGTTCAATTGATTGCAACACTATTGAACGAACTGATTTCACGATAATTTTATCCTTCAGTACTGTTAGAACTTTTATGTTACCTATACATCTTTTTACTAATAAATGTGTTTCTTCACTTGCTCGCAACAAGGTACGTAATTATAGACACAAGATTTAGACTAAGGACGGTCTTGGATTCAGTCAGACACAACGGATATTTTGGCACTATATTTTAAAAATTTCAGTTCACTCATCTAACTTAAAAATCACCCCGTTACAAGTTCAACTAAATAAAGGAAATGATCTTGCCTTTACTTTTCTCGAGGTGAACAAATAACTCCCATTCGTCAGTGCTATACCAACTGCGCAATATTCAATCGTACAGGCATCGCTCACACGTTCTCCTTGCGTCTGGCTATTGATACACGGAGTGATTCTTCTAGATATCTGTACTCACAACCACCAATGCATCCGAAGCCATAGTAAGTTGTATTGCACAGTATCAGTACAAATTTGTAGCTCCCAAACGATGCATCTCACCACGCACACAACAGCTTACCTGAATGAAATGTTCTCATGCTTCCGGCCTCATCAAGTGGTTAAAATGCAGCGGGCTTTCGGACAAACACTCCTTAGCCATTGTCAAGTGGAATGACAACCAGACGGCTGCTGGTACGCTTTTATATACTCTAGCTACCGGTTGTGACATCAGAAAATATTCCACTCGACAATGGCCAACGAGTACATGGGCGAGAGCTCGTGAAATTTTAACCACTCCAGTCGTCTGGAAGCCCGAGAACGTTATTCAATATTACCGCCGCGAGACGGTACAACAATTTGCTTGGTTTATCAGATCTCTAGCATTGCTGTTTCCGAACTGAGTTACACGTGCCAACATTAGCACAGCTACGTAGCGGGGGTGTTCCCCCTGTTTGGTAGTAAGTTACTACACTCAAACGAATATAAAACGGCTATACCTTCTGGATGCGAGTAGAAGACCTTAAACAGTACACAATCTATATTATACATATTTTAGAGCTTTACACTTTCACAATTTCACTTAACAAATAAAAGCAGAATTACCACACAAAATTCTAAAATACTCTTATAGACCAGATATTACGTTGTAAATATTGTAATTTATGTCAGTCCAGTGCAAAGTAATTATAAATGTAAGGGTTGTATCTGTATGTATAACACTGTAGTTACGCAATATAAGTAGTGTTAGTCAGATGATGATGATAATGATGTTTGGTTTGTGGGGCACTCAGCTGCGCGGTTATAAGAGCCCGTACAAATTCCCAACCGTTGCTCAGTCCAATCTCGCCACGTGCATGAATGATGATGAAATGATGAGGACAACACAAGCACTGAGTCATCTCGAGGCAGGAGAAAATCCCTGACCCCGCCGGGAATCGAACCCGAGACGCCTTGCTCGGGAAGCGAGAACGCGACCGCGAGACCACGAGCTGCGGACTAGTGTTAGTCAGGTTACCTTCCACTCGGAAAGTGGGTGCACTCAGCGACTGTTATGGGACATAAATTATAAAGTGCAGCAATCATTCGTCCTTTTTTAGATTTTATTACGCAATTTCAGATTTCGGCTAATAGCTAGCCATTCTGAATGCACTATTTTCTATTGTCAATGCATGCAAGTCCCTGTTGCTCGGGCGTCAGTCACAGTATTCAGAGGACAGCAACAGGGACTTACATGCACTGACAATAGAACATAGTTCATTGAGAATGGCTAGCTACCAGCCGAAATCTGGATTTACGCAATAAAATCTAAAAAAGGACGACTGATTGCTGCACCATGTAATTTATAAGTAGTGTTAGTCTGTTCTGGACTTTTCGTTGGATAGTTAATAGATGGGACATCATTTTAGTTCGTGGGGATTTAGCCCTAGATATTTTAGTGTGCTAGAAAATGGCTGGGATCACTACAAATGGAGAAACGGAACTGAGCTATCCGTAAATTTCGAATTTTTCATCTGCTGATTACTACCGGAGCAGATAGGGACTGATGTCATAGTACCAGGAGTTACACAGGGAGCTGGACCTCGAGGTACCGTCAAGAAGTTTGGAGGCTTGCTTGGAGTTAAATTCTACCGATGCTCGATACGACCACGATGGACGGGATGGTTATGGTCAAACTTTCGCTACTTGAGAGAGTCCCCATGGAAAACGGGTGATTGTAGGACAATGGAGCTTTGTGAAAACATTTCTAAGGACACAAGGAAGATAAATAACGAATAAACAATTGAAAGAAACACATTTTAATTGAGTAGTTAACATTTGTTAACTGCATAGCCTGTTTATGGTTCAGGTAACATACGTTCGTCAATGTGACGACTATCTGCACCTACGATAATCTGGAACCGTACTAGAGGTTGCTCTACTGCTGCCCGAAACATCTCCGGTGGGATGTTGGCTGCTTCCCTCGCTATGTTCATATCGCACCTCCAACGTGTGTTACTACCCCGTCGATAAACCGTACCCTCCACCTAACCCCACAGCCACAAATAACATGATTCAAACGCGGCAATTTTGGTGGCCACGCAGTTTGGAACGATCGACTAAAAATTCGGTTCGCTCAAAATGTTACTAAGTAACCTAGTAACCATAAGCTTCCAGCATTGCATCCACAATCTTTATCCATGGCAACAGCACTATTTCAAGAATTTGTGGCGCGGTTTGCCGTCAGCCTCTCTCAGAAGCAATTCCCAATTCGCCGGTTAATTCGAAGTTCCGAATCACATACTTCAACCCCGATGCGGAAAGACGACCTCTTCGTATTACTTTAATGCATGGATGGGCAACCGACAATCACCTGGCGGGATCCGGCCCGTAATTGGTTCAATCTGTCCCACTGAGGAAATTCGTTGGAGAGAGAGCAAGACGCTTCCATTGAACTCCGCCCGGTCTTATTTTCGGCTATACCGTCCCCGAAGTTCGTCTCGCCTCAGGTTTGCAACTCATGACGCAAACCAGTGAAAGTTTCGCTTACTGCACGTATATGCAATGTGAGTAACAAAAAGAAATACGTTTCCAGTCTGAGCATAAAACTGGGGCTCATGTGCTCAAATGGTGTGGAGAGTGGTGGAAATAGCTCACTATCTTGAAGGGGTGCAAGGAGAAGAATTTTCGCCTGTGGATCAGTGTTGAAAACAGACATACACGTTACTTACCCCTTACTGCCTACGTCTGTGCTACACAGCAATAGACTGCAAATGTTGGTAGTAGGCAACAGTGACACGAAAACGGCATTAATATCGGTACGTTACCCCATAAACATTAAAGCCACAGACGGTATAGTTTTGTACATATGCAGGCTGAAGACGATGAACGGCAATTTGTACCAAGGCCGGGGTTCGAACCCTGCGGTCCAAATTCCCATCATGCCGCAGCACACTTAGTATTCCCCGTAAACTCGAACAGTGCTGCAGTTGCTCAACAACCGTAATGGAATAGCACCTTACCATCGAACGAAGTGTGGGATCGTGTCTCAAACCCAGGCATTGGTGCTTTAATTACATGAATATACACTGAAGCGGGAAAAAAACTGGCGTAAGAATGCATATTAAAATACAGAGTAGGCAGAACACGGCGCTGCGGCAGGCAACTCCTATGTAATACAAGTGTCTGGCGCAGTTTCTAGATCGGTTACTGCTGCTACAATGGCAGGTTATCAAGATTTAAGTGAGTTTGAACGTGATGTTACAGTCGGCACAGGAGCGATGGGACACTGCATCTCCGACGTAGTGATGAAGAGGGGAGTTTCCTGACGACCATTTCACGAGTGTACCGTGAACATCAGCAGTCTGGTAAAACATCAAATCTCCGACATCGCTGCGACCGGAAAAAGATCCTGCAAGAACGGGACCAACGGCGACTGAACAGAATAGTTCAGCTTGGCAGAAGCGCAGCGCTTCCGCAAATTGCTGCAGATTTCCCCGCTGCGGCCGAAGTGGCCGTGCGGTTAAAGGCGCTGCAGTCTGGAACCGCAAGACCGCTACGGTCGCAGGTTCGAATCCTGCCTCGGACATGGATGTTTGTGATGTCCTTAGGTTAGTTAGGTTTAACTAGTTCTAAGTTCTAGGGGACTAATGACCTCAGAAGTTGAGTCCCATAGTGCTCAGAGCCAGCCATTTCCCCGCTGGGTCGTCAACAAGTGCCAGCGCGCGACCCATTCAACGAAGCACCATCGGTGTGGGCTTTTGGAGCCGAAAGCCCGCTTCGGTACCCTTGATGACTGTGAGCACAAAGCTTTACACCTCGCCTGGGCCCGTCAACACCGACATTGGACTGTTGGCGACTGGAAACATGTCGCCTAGTCGGACGAGTCGCGTTTAATATCGTATCGAGCGGATGGACGTGTACGGGTACTGAGACAACCCCACGAATCCATAGACCCTGCATGTGCAAATATTCAAATGTGTTCGAATTCCTAAGGGACCTAACTGCTGAGGTCTTCGGTCCCTAGACTTACACACTACTTGAACTAACTTAAACTGATTTATGCTAACAAGACCACACACACACACATGCCCGATGGAGGACTCGAACCTCAGGCGGGAGGGGCTGCACAATGTGTGACACGACGCCTCTAACCTCGCGACCACTCCGCGCGGTACCGTGCATGGCAGCAGGCGACTGTTGAAGCTGGTGGAGGCTCTGTAATGATGTGGGGCGTGTGCAGTTGGAGTGACATGGGAACCTTGATACTTCTAGAGACGTACGTAAGCACCCTGTCCGATCACCTGCATCCGTTCATGTCCATTTCGCACTCCGACGGACTTGGGCAATTCCAGCAGGACAATGTGACATCCCAAACGTCCGTAATTACTACAGAGTGGCTCCAGGAACACTATTCTGTGCTTAAACATTTCCTCTGGCCACCACATTCCCCCGACATGATCACTATTGAGCATATCCGGGATGTCTCGCCACGTGCTGTTCAGGAGAGATTTCGACCCCTCGTGCTCTTATGGATTTATGGACAGCCCTGCAGGATTCGTGGTGTCAGTTCCCTCAGGCACTAGTTCCGACGTTTGTCCAGTTCATGGCGCGTCGTGTTGTGGTATTTCTGCGTGCTTGCGGGGGCCCTGCATTATATTAGGCAGCTTTACTAGTTTTTTGGCTCTTCAGTGTATACGGTTCGCTTCAATCTGGATATATACGAGGGTAATCCCAAAAGTAAGGTCTGCTATTTTTTGTACGTACATAGACCTGCTTATTTCTACAATGGTTCACATCAGTTTACAGCTTGAACATTTAGCTATTTTTCGACATAAGCACCATTTCTGTCGATGCATTTTTGTACACGCTGTGGCAGTTTTTTTTGTATGCCCATGTCATACCAGATCGCCGCCATGCTGTTCAGAAAGTTATGAACCTCTTCTTTCACCTCGTCGTCGGAGCTGAATCGCTGGGACCACAATTAACGCTGACAGGAACTGTGAGACTTCCTGGCAGATTAAAACTGGCCAAAGGCGAAGGTCCCGAGTTCGAGTCTCGGTCCGGCACACAGTTTTAATGCGCCAGAAAGTTTCATATCAGCGCACACTCGCTGTAGAGTGAAAATTTCATTCTAGGTACTGTGAGACTCTGAAAAAAATCAAACGGGCAGTTCAGAACCGGAGAAGAGGAATGTGGAGCAAGTGCGTACACATTCTCCATGACAACGTTCGCCCACACATCGTTCGGCAAACCGTTGCTCTCCTGCAACAGTTTCAGTGGAACATAATCACCCACCCACCCTATAGCCCTGACTTGGCGCCCAGTGACTATCACCTGTTCCCTAGGTTAAAACAACATTTGACCGGAAAGCAATTCGGCTCCGACGATGAGGTGAAAGAAGAGGTTCATAAGTTTCTGAACAGAACGGCGGCGAACTGGTATGACATGGGCATACAAAAAGAGCCACAGCGTCTACAAAAATGCATCGACAGGAATGGTGATTATGTCGCAAAATAGTTAAATGCTCAAGCTGTAAACAGATGTAAACCACTGTAGAAATAAACAAGTCTATGTACTTATAAGAAAATAGGAGACCTTACTTTTGGGATTACCCTCGTACGTCATAGTTATTTGAGACCAAAAAAGGATATGTGGAGCCGGGTGCGCTAACGTTACGTTACTTGACGAGGCGGCCCACAAATTTAATTAAGTATGTGAATCAGGCTCGTGGGGCACCAAAGGTTGCCCATGCCAGATATAACGCGCCGATACTCACGAAGAGCAGCAGTACTGTTGCCTGCTCACTTTGTCCAGACCCATGTTGTCTGCCTACAACTGCAGTGCACACTAATGCTTGTGTTTCAACCCTCTGTCGTCGTACCAGTGACGGCACTTAACGGCAAGTAACGACCACAACACTGCTAACTATGCAAATGCTGCAGCACACACTCTTAACGTACTCATAATTCCTTTAAAGTCGGGTACCCATACGGTAAATAGTTTTCGCCTACACTGGCTCAAGTAACAAAAGTTGAATTACACTACTGGCCATTAAAATTGCTACACCACGATGACGTGCTACAGACGCGAAATTTAACCGACAGGAAGAAGATGCTGTGATATGCAAATGATTATCTACCTACAACGTGCTGACAGGAGGAAAATTTTCAACCGATTTCTCAAACACAAACAGCAGTTGACCGGCGTTGCCTGGTGAAACGTTGTTGTGATGCCTCGTGTAAGGAGGAGAAATGCGTACCATCACGTTTCCGACTTTGATGAAGGTCGGATTGTAGCCTATCGCGATTGCTGTTTATCGTATCGCGACATTGCTGCTCGCGTCGGTGGAGATCCAATGCCTGTTAGCAGAATATGGATTCGGTGGGTTCAGGAGGGTAAAATGGAGCGCCGTGCTGGATCCCAACGGCCTCGTATCACTAGTAGTCGAGAAGACAGGTATCTTATCCGCATGGCTGTAACGGATCGTGCAGCCACGTCTCGATCCCTGAGTCGACAGATGGGGACGTTTGCAAGACAACAATCACCTGCACGAACAGTTCGACGACGTTTGCAGCAGCATGGACTATTAGCTCGGAGACCATGGCTGCGGTTACCCTTGACGCTGCATCACAGACAGGAGCACCTGCGATGGTGTACTCAACGACGAACCTGGGTGCACTAATGGCAAAACGACATTTTTTCGGGTGAATCCAGGTCCGATTTACTGCTTCATGATGGTCACATCTGTGTTTGGCGACATCACGGTGAACGCACATTGGAAGTGTGTATTCGTCATCGCCATACTGGCGTATCACCCGGCGTGATGGTATGGGGTGCCATTGGTTACACGTCTCGGTCACCTCTTGTTCGCATTGACGGAACTTTAAACAGTGGACGCTACATTTCATATGTGTTGCGACCCGTGGCTCTACCCTTCATTAGAGCCGTGCGAAACCCTACATTTCACCAGGATAATGCACGACCGCATGTTGCAGGTCCTGTACGGGCCTTTCTGTAAATAGAAAATGTTCGACTGCTGCCCTGGCCAGTACATTCTCCAGATTTCTCATCAATTGAAAACGTCTAGTCAATGATGGTCGAGCGACTGGCTCGTCTCAATACTCCAGTCACCACTCTTGATGACCTGTGGTATCGTGTTGAAGCTGCATGGGCAGCTGTACCTATACACGCCGTCCAAGCTCTGTTTGACTCAATGCCCAGGCGTATCGAGGCCGTTATTACGGCCAGAGGTGGTTGTTCTGGGTACTGATTTCTCACCCAAATTGCGTGAAAATGTAATCACGTGTTAGTTCTAGTATAACATATTTGTCCAATAAATAATCGCTTATCATCTGCCTTTCTTCTTTGTGTAGCAATTTTAATGGCCAGTCGTGTATAACCACTCAGCAGAATGGTTAGTATTAACTATAGTAGGTCGGTAGAAATGTCGAAGGCAACATAGGGTTGATAACGTAACGATGTACAGTGGCAGCGGAAATTTCAGTAGTCGTTGGGTCTGCACGAGGGGCCTCTGGCTAGAATGCCCCCCACCCCCCCCCCCCCCCCCCCCGCCCACAGCGGGGCTGGACGTGCAGGCCGGTGAGACGGCAAGATGCATAACGCGATTTACATTTAAAACGAATTTACGTGTTTCATTAAGTGGCAGAGACACAGCTTTCCTCTCTCAAGTTATTAATTAAGGACGCCTGCCGGTGAAAGTTCCGCTGCGGAGCGTCGGCGCGCCCGCCGCCGAGCAACTTACGTCTTCCTGCTTTATCATCGTAAGATTGTCCTCCTGCCGTACCAACAACTTCCCGCCGATGGCTGCGGCACACCGCCCCCCCCCCTCCCCCTAATTGATATACAGAGTGACGAAACAAGCTATTCCACGAGAGAGATAGCGAGCAAACGGCCAGTGCTTTGCTGTGTGGTTAATACCCATCTTTTTAATTAAGGAGGCACTGTTAAGTGTTTTAAAGAATAATTTATTAATCTCAAATCTAATTTCACAATAAGTTTTATTTAATTAGTATAAACTGAGAGTTTTAATTCATATACTTCTAAAAATTATACGGATCTATTTTTTGGTGAAACACATTATTATGCAGGGCAATTCCAAATAAATACATTACATACGGCTATAACAATTTAATGTATAGCGATACATCTATAAGATGTACAAAAAATGTAAAAGGAAGTATTAAAAAACTAAAAACCCGCCTCGATTGCGAAAAAAGCACCTAGTGTTAAGTGTTAACCCAGGTTTCGGGGTAGATAACTACACCTTCTTCAGAACAACAATAAAACCCACAAGTGCCTAAGAAGACCTTTGTCAATGAATAAAAGAACACCATAGCTATACATTTACAAACGAAAAAGAAAAGGAAAACACAAACAGTGCAAATGTACAAAGTCAACACCACTACTTAACTTTAATAGTTTACGCAGCACCTCACACCGGCCTATGTTCGATGGGCCATGACCCGCCATAAACTGCCAAATGTATAGCTATGGTGTTCTTTTAATCATTGACAAAGGTCTTCTTAGGCACTTTTGAGTTTTATTGTTGTTCTGAAGAAGGTGCAGTTATCTACGCCGAAACCTGGGTTGACACTTAACACTCGGAGCTTTTTTCGCAATCGAGGTGGGTTTTTAGTTTTTTAATATATTAACCAACGATTGCTGACGCTCTGCGCTGTTGAAGGTTCTTAAAAGGAAGTACATTTCAGTACAATGAAATGAATACCCTTAGCTGCATACAGGCGTTGATATACACTCCTGGAAATGGAAAAAAGAACACATTGACACCGGTGTGTCAGACCCACCATACTTGCTCCGGACACTGCGAGAGGGCTGTACAAGCAATGATCACACGCACGGCACAGCGGACACACCAGGAACCGCGGTGTTGGCCGTCGAATGGCGCTAGCTGCGCAGCATTTGTGCACCGCCGCCGTCAGTGTCAGCCAGTTTGCCGTGGCATACGGAGCTCCATCGCAGTCTTTAACACTGGTAGCATGCCGCGACAGCGTGGACGTGAACCGTATGTGCAGTTGACGGACTTTGAGCGAGGGCGTATAGTGGGCTTGCGGGAGGCTGGGTGGACGTACCGCCGAATTGCTCAACACGTGGGGCGTGAGGTCTCCACAGTACATCGATGTTGTCGCCAGTGGTCGGCGGAAGGTGCACGTGCCCGTCGACCTGGGACCGGACCGCAGCGACGCACGGATGCACGCCAAGACCGTAGGATCCTACGCAGTGCCGTAGGGGACCGCACCGCCACTTCCCAACAAATTAGGGACACTGTTGCTCCTGGGGTATCGGCGAGGACCATTCGCAACCGTCTCCATGAAGCTAGGCTACGGTCCCGCACACCGTTAGGCCGTCTTCCGCTCACGCCCCAACATCGTGCAGCCCGCCTCCAGTGGTGTCGCGACAGGCGTGAATGGAGGGACAAATGGAGACGTGTCGTCTTCAGCGATGAGAGTCGCTTCTGCCTTGGTGCCAATGATGGTCGTATGCGTGTTTGGCGCCGTGCAGGTGAGCGCCACACTCAGGACTGCATACGACCGAGGCACACAGGGCCAACACCCGGCATCATGGTGTGGGGAGCGATCTCCTACACTGGCCGTACACCACTGGTGATCGTCGAGGGGACACTGAATAGTGCACGGTACATCCAAACCGTCATCGAACCCATCGTTCTACCATTCCGAGACCGGCAAGGGAACTTGCTGTTCCAACAGGACAATGCACGTCCGCATGTATTCCGTGCCACCCAACGTGCTCTAGAAGGTGTAAGTCAACTACCCTGGCCAGCAAGATCTCCGGATCTGTCCCCCATTGAGCATGTTTGGGACTGGATGAAGCGTCGTCTCACGCGGTCTGCACGTCCAGCACGAACGCTGGTCCAACTGAGGCGCCAGGTGGAAATGGCATGGCAAGCCGTTCCACAGGACTACATCCAGCATCTCTACGATCGTCTCCATGGGAGAATAGCAGCCTGCATTGCTGCGAAAGGTGGATATACACTGTACTAGTGCCGACATTGTGCATGCTCTGTTGCCTGTGTCTATGTGCCTGTGGTTCTGTCAGTGTGATCATGTGATGTATCTAACCCCAGGAATGTGTCAATAAAGTTTCCCCTTCCTGGGACAATGAATTCACGGTGTTCTTATTTCAATTTCCAGGAGTGTACGTCAACGGGAACAGTTGAAAATGTGTGCCCCGACCGGGACTCGAACCCGGGATCTCCTGCTCACATGACAGGCGCTCTATCCATCTTTTTTTTTATCTCCTTATTTTTCGTTGAATTTGTTCGTGGTGGACGTCCAATGACACTCGTTCAGGTTGTTCGTTGATCCGTTCACTCAGTTTTTTATTAAACCATCTGAGCCACCGAGGACACAGAGGATAGTGCGACTGCAGTGACTTTTCTCTGTCACGCCTCCCGTGAGGCCCACATTCTCAACTTATTGTCCCGCACTATATTCGTAGTGCCCCTGCCCATTACTCTCATTGCTCTCGGCTTTACCGATTCCCGTAAGAGTTCCGGCACTGTTTGTGCATCCGCACAGAAGATGGTCAAATGGCCGGTGAGCCTTTATATATATATATATATATATATATATATAAAAGATGGCATCTGTTTTTTCGGATTTGTCCGAAAGAACAGATACCATCTTTATATATAGAAGTACATTTCTTTTTATATACTTTATACGCGATTTTCATAAGTCCCCATTATTATACAGGTAACTAAGCAAAAAATTAATTTCGGTCAAACATTCTGGAAGGTATGTGGAGGCATTAGAAATGATCGTTTTGAATTCTAGAATTGTTTCTGGCGAAGAAGTCACATAGACAATGTCTTTCACGTAAGCCATAAAAAGAAATTCTTTGTAACAACAGTATACGACCGTCACCAAATTGTAACACGTAGAATGCCTTCTGCACAGCATCAGCCATTACCTTTTGTTATGGATTTTTCAACTTATGCTTCACAGAGCATGCGGCAGCTTCCGATTCAACGTGCTTGCCCAACGATCGGAACTTTGAATTTTTTCTTATATTTACTATAATTATTTCCGACGTGTCGGTATTGATTAAATAATTATAACCTTTTATAATCACTATATTCATTTTAAGCTATCCTATATAAGAAAATATTGATAATGATAGAAGCAAATATTTTATATTATTATAACGACAAATCATAAATTAGTGTACAGATATTTGGTTAAATCAGTTCTATTAATCTTCTATATAAATAAAAATGTAATTTTTCGTTTGTACAAAATCTCAAATCTCCGAAAGTTCTTCACAGACTGCTATGAAATTTTTATACAACGTTGCATTCGAATACGAGAGCGTTTTTATACGCCTACTCGAGCGTAGTATATAATATATAAAAATAATATGTAATGTACGAAGGGAAATGTTTTTATCAAAAGTCTCAAAAAGCTCTAGACCAATTATTTCAGATTCTTACGCGATATTCTAATAATGGTTTTCACGGGAAACAAGAAAGTTGTATTTCTGGCTTATCGGCTTATGATTAGAATATTACTTACACAATCTGAATTTACAATAACAATAAACAAGGTTCAAGGTCAGAGAGGGGATGGAACAGCAGATGGACAGAGGAGTGGGAGGTAATCGACACAGAGAGCGCAAAGGAGTAGATGCACAAAGAGAAGGGCAAACGGGGATGGAGAGAGAGGAGAGAGGAGAAGGTGGACAAGGAGACAGGGGAGGAAGAGGAGATACAGAAAGAGAAAGGGAGGACGAGATGTACAGAGACACGGTAAGAAGGAAACTGGGACGTATATCTAAGTCTCATACATATTAGAAACGTGTGTTTCTTTCTCTTCTTTATTTTCCATTTACCCAGAGTCACAGCAACGTGTAGATGGTACAGATAGTCATGACAAAATAATGAGAATTTTATTGACATATATCTGTTAATTTAGATCAAAGTAGTCCATGGGATAATTCGGTACATATATTAGGAGAAGGTAAGCAATCCAACATTTATAGCAATTGTAGATTTACAGAAAGCTTTTGGCATTGGGGATTAGAACATAATATGTGGATGGCTGAAGGTAACAGGAATAGATAACATGCTAAAAAGGGCCATCTACAGCTTGTACAGAAATCAACCTGCAGCTATAAGAGGCCAAGGACACGCAACGAACGAGACAGCTTGGAAGATAATGAGACATATTTGAAGAATGTCACCGATGTTGTTCAGTCTATACATTGAGCAAGCAGTAAAGGAAATATAGGACAAATCTGGAAAGGTAATTAAATTTATGGAGAAGAGAGAAAAATTCTGAAATTTACTGGTGATATTGCAGTTGTGTCAGAGACAGCAGAGGACTTCGTTGAGCTGTTGAAAGGAAGGTATAGAACAGAGTGTCTAATACGAATGTTGTCAAATGTAACGCAATAATAACGGAGTGTAGATGAATTAAATCAGGTTATGCTGCAGGAATTAGATTCGGAAATATGACATTAGAAGTGTTAGATATATTTTGCTATGCGAGCAGAAATGTAACTGACGATAGCCCAAGCAGAGAGGATATAGAATTCAGATTGGTAATAGCAAGGAAAGCCTTTCTGTAAAGAGTTACTTGTTGACGTAGAATATGAACTGTTTGACGACAAAAATCACAATCAAGAAAATACTGAAATGTGATGCTACAGAAGGATATTAAAGATTAGCTGGGTAGATAGGATTACTAATTTGAACAGCACTGGGTTGGAAGAAATTTAAAGCACATCTTGACTAAAAGAAGTCATCAAGGAACAGTCAGCTTAGTGAAGGAGGGAAATGTGGGAGTACAGTAATCGGATTCAAGAGGATATAGGTTGCAGCGTCTTTAGCTTGTCATCAAAACGCCATGAGTGCGGGGTTCGAACCTGGGTACAGCTTAAATTTTGAATAAAAATTATCAGCAATCGCGGTCGAACACTCTCCGCATAAGAAGTCATCCTCGTTACACCGATGGCCTTGTCAAAGTGGGCGGAGGAGCGGACAGAGGTTCAGGGGACTCTCCTGCCGTTGGGGTGGGAACTCCCCCTAAAAGGTGGAACAAGCAGCAATGATCAACGGCCTGAGGATGCAGAAGGCAAAAATTGTATTAAAGATACGTAATGTGTACGACAGGACATACGGCCTGTAATTGAAAAAGGCAAAATTTCCGGCTTCGTCCCCCATTCGGATCTCCGAGAGGCGACTGACAAGGGGGAAGTGGCCATCAGGAAAAGATGGAATAACCAATAAAAGGATAATATGTTACCAGTCTGTGCGCGGAATGTCAGAAGTTCAAACGTGATATTGAAGCTATGAAATATGAAAAGGGAAACGCAAAGTTTCAGTCGATAAATAGTTGGGGTCGGTGAAGTGAAATGGAAAGAAGATAAGAATTTCTGGTCAGACGAATATAAGGTAATACCAACAGCAGCAGAAGTGGGATTCGATACGATTAGGAAGATAGGGCAGAAAGTGAATTACTGAGAAGAATTCAGTGATACGGTTGTTGTCATGAAATTCGACAGCAAATAAAAGCCGTCAATAATAATTCAGGTGTACATGCCGATGTCACAAACAGGAGATGAAGCGATAGAGAACATGTGTGAGGATTCTGAACGGGTAAATCAGTATGTGAAAAGAGACGAAAATCTAAGAATCATGGGCGATTGGAATCCGATTGCAGGGGAAGGAATAGAAGTAAGAGTTACCGGAGAATATGGGCTTGATAGTAGAAACGAGATAGGAGAAACACTAATTGAGTTTTGCAGTAATTTTCAGTTAGTGATAGCAAACATACTGTTAAAAATGGCAAGAGGAAGAGATATGTTCGGAAAAGGCCCTGCAAATATGGAAAGATTCTAGTTGGGTCATATCATGGTCAGACAGAGATTCCAAAATCTTACTGAATTGTAAGGCGTACCCAGGAACATGTATATAGACACGGATAATAATTGAGTAATGATGAAGAGCAGACTGAAGCTTAAGAGAATCATACGGAAAAATCAGTGTGGGTGGAAATGGGGCAATGAAGAAGTGAAGAGTGATGAGACACGGCTGAAGTTCGCTAATGATGTGGATACTGCCATAAGGAATACAACAGTTCAGTAGATGAGGAGTGAACATCTCTAAGGAGAGCAGTCATAGATGTTGGAAAGACAACCATGGGTGCTAGCAAGGTAACTTTTGAAGTCAGCGTGGGTATCATACGAAATACTACAACTGACCGACGAAAGGGGGAAGGAAAAAATGTTCATGGAGGAACAACAGCAATGTAAATCATTCACGAATGAAATAAATAGGAAGTGCAGGAAAGGCAAGGTGAAAGATGTGAAGAAATCGAAAAAGAAATGATCGTCGGAATGACTGACTCATCATATATAAAAGTCAAAACAACCTTCGGTGCAATTAAAAACAAGAGCGCCAACGTTATACTGTAATGAAAATTCCACTGTTAGATGAAGAGGAGAGAGCGGATAAGTGGAAAGGGTACACTGAAGGTCTCTATGAGGAAGACGTGATAGAAGAATAAACAGGAGTCTATAGGGAAAAGATAAGGGATCCAGTATTAGAATTTAAAAGAGCTTTGGGAGGCAGATCAAGTAAGTCAGAAGGGATAGATATTCTACCGGAATCTCTAAAATCATCGACGGACGTGGCAGCAAAATGACCACGTTGGCGTGTCGATTCTATGAGACTGACGATAATCTTAAGGCTATCGAAAAATATCATTAATTGCGAAGAGGGCAAAACAGGTAAGCACGAGATCTCACAGTCAGCTTAATAGCTCCTGCATCCCAGTTGCTGACAAGACTAACACACAGAAGAATGACAAAGAACATCGAGGAACTGTTAGATGACGATCAATTTGGATTTAGGAAAGGTAAAGACACCAGAGAGGCAGCCCTGACTTGTGCTTTTTAACGGAAGCAAGACCGATGAAAAATCAAGACGCATTCGTAGGATTTGTCGACTTGGTGAGAGCACTCGACGGTGTAAAATGGCGCAAGATCTTCGCAGTTCTGGCAAAAAAGCAGTAAGCTGTAGGGGAAAATAGGGAAGACTCGTATTGTACAATATACGCAAGAACCAAGAAGGAAGAATAAGATTGGAAGACCAAAAACGAAGTCCTGGGATTAAAAGTGGGGTAAAACAGGGATGCAGTCTTTAAAAGCCGACTGGCACTGGCATAGAGTGTATTTCTGGCCAAAAGAAGTCTGTTAGTCTCAATTATAGGACTTCATTTGAGGGAGAAATTACAGAGTATGTAAGGTTGCAGCTCAGTACTGTATGGTAGAGAATCTTTGTCTGTAGGAAATCCGAAGTAAAAGAGAATCGAAGTGTTTGAGGCGTGGTGAAAAATTAACTGGCCTGATAAGGTAAGGAATCAGGAGGTTCTCCTCAGAGTCGACGAAGAAAGGAACATATGGGAAAACTGACAAAAAGATATGACAGGGTGTATTATATGTGTTGAGGCATCAGGAAATAGCTTCAGTGGTATTAGAGGAAGCTGTAGAGAATAAAAATCAAGAAAGAGAGTGGAATATATCCAACAAATTATTAAGGACTGTGAAGTATTACACTGAGATGGAGGCTGGCATCGGTGGGCCGCATCAAGATAGTCAGAAGAGTCAATTCAACTAGTACCCATTTTGTTAAAACAAGGTACTTCACAAGCGATAATATGCAAGAGGCAAGTGTTTTGGTGTGTGGTGAAGACTAAACCGGAGAGGGATTGAAGGAAATCCTTAAAAAAAGAACGATGTAGCGCGTTTTGTATCATTCGAGTGCTCTTGAAAATACATATACAGAGACACTAATATTGATAAAATACGCAGTAAAAGTTTTAAGAAAAAAGTAGAGAAAAACCGGCTTTATGAAGACGAAACTGGCGTTATCACCTGTAGGTACAAATTTCGTACGAACCTAAAACTGGGTTGCCAGTAGGCTTAACTTCACACTTCCCTCGTTTCCTGTTTTTTATACGGAAAGTAGCACTAAAGAAGTTTAAAAGCTCGCTATCATTATGCGCATCTTTTCAATAGCTCTCGAATGCTGTTTCCTTAGGAAAAGAATCTGGTTAACAGGAAACAGCAATAGACGCGTTTTCTATAGCTGGGCACTAGCGATCCGGAAGATAGCGTTATAAACGTCTTGTTTGGAGAATCATTAAAGCATCTTTATTCCCTACTAAAGGCGCAGAAACGATTACAGCTTTAGTACCGCCTGCAGTGCACTTGCGCTGTGAATACGTAGCTATGTAGTCAAAAAGGATGTAACGAGGTTACTAAGAGGACTGAAATGGGGCTGAATGTGTGTATAATACGACTGGCGACTCGTTCCTATTGGGTAAATAGCGCGCTGGAGCCTGCTGTCGAAGAAGTGGTGGGAAGCGCAGATGGTGGGCCCATTGCAGGCACACTGACGTTTGCTTGTCGGCCACTAGAAGCAATGTACTTATTACATCCACATCTGCATCTACATCCATACTCCGCAAGCCAACTTACGGTGTGTGGTGGAGGGTACCCTGAGTACCTCTATCGGTTTTCCATTCTATTCCAGTCTCGTATTGTTCGTGGAAAGAAAGATTGTCGGTACGCCTCTGTGTGGGCTCTAATCTGTCTGATTTTATCCACATGGTCTCTTCGCGAGATATACGTAGGGGGGAGCAATATACTGCTTAACTCCTCGGTGAAGGTATGTTCTATCAACCCTATCTGGTACGGATCCCACACCGATGAGCAGTATTCAAGCAGTGGGCGAACAAGTGTAGTGTAACCTACTTCCTTTGTTTTTTGATTGCATTTCCTTAGGATTCTTCCAATGAATTTCAGTCTGGCATCTGCTTTACCGACGATCAACTTTACATGATCATTCCATTTTAAATCACTCCTAATGCCTACTCGCAGATAATTAATGGAATTAACTGCTTCCAGTTGCTAACCTGCTATATTGTAGCTAAATGACAGAGGATCTTTCTTTCTATGCATTCGCAGCACATTACACTTGTATACATTGACATTCAATTGCCATTCCATGCACCATGCATCAATTCGCTGCAGATCCTCCTGCATTTCAGTACAATTTTCCATTGTTAGAACCTCTCGATATATTACAGCATCGTCCACAAAAAGCCTCAGTGAACATCCGATGTTATCCACAAGGTCCTTTATATGTATTGTGAATAGCAACGGCCCTACGACACTCCCCTGCGGCACACCTGGAATCACTCTTACTTCGGAAGACTTCTCCCCATTAAGAATGACATGCTGCGTTCTGTTATCTAGGAACTCTTCAAGCCAATCACACAATTGGTCTGATAGTCCATATGGTCTTACTTTGTTCATCAACCGACTGTGGGGAACTGTATCAAACGTCTTGCGGAAGTCAAGAAACAGGGCATCTACCTGGGAACCCGTGTCTATGGCCCTCTGAGTCTCGTGGACGAATAGCGCGAGCTGGGTTTCACACGATCTTTTTCTAAACCCATGCTGATTCCTACAGAGTAGATTTCTAGTCTCCAGAAATGTCATTATACTCGAACATAATACGTGTTCCAAAATCCACAACTGATTGACGTTAGAGATATAGGTCTACAGTTCTGCACATCTGTTCGACGTCCCTTCTTGAATACGGGGATGACCTGTGCCCTTTTCCAATCCTTTAGAACGCTACGCTCTTCTAGAGACCTACGGTACACCGCTGCAAGAAGGGGGACAAGTTCTTTCGCGTACTCTGTGTAAAAGTACTAGTAATTCATGTAACTGAACAGCATAAATATCCTAATGCTCTTTAAAAACACTGAATTTGTACAAAATAGTAATTTTGGGGAACAGTATCAAGCCTAAAGGCTGCGCCCGCTGCTCTAGGCGCATGAAAGCACCCTTTTTCGCAGTTGATTTCTGTTTATTGCCACTGGTAACGATATGTCAGACAAGAGCAACGAGTCTAAGCGAATAAAAATACAGTAGCACCTAGGTTGGCTTGCGTAAGGAACTACGACAGGTTCATCGTCATTATTTTTGTCTAACCGAAATGGCTGGTGTTCAAATGGTCAACTCTGCAGCCTTGATGACTGCGAACTGTGACAAAATGTTCTGTTTCTCTTAGGAAATAAAATGTTTGTAAAGATGAAAGGGAGTAGGCGAATGACAATACTAGCACGTAGTTTCCATCTTAAACTGTGGACGTTAAACAAAAAAGGAATAAAACTAAAAATAAAAAAATGTTGCTCTTTCAGATAAGTGAAGCGTGTTCCATCGATCAGAATTCTTTGTCCTCTACCGTCAACAATGTCTGTGTCTACACACGAGAGTACAGACAGGAAATGTTCGAACTCGGGATTTTGTTCCCGACATGGTATCAGGAATTGTACGCCTCCACCACTAATCTTCTGGCCCCCTTCCCATCCCCCTAACGCTAAATTTTAACGATGGAAATTTCTAGCGCCTCATTATACTGGGTCATGAACAGACTAAATGCGGCTGAAGTTTGAGACCACACACCTCTCACGGACACGCCTATTATGGCAGGACACGTAAGACGCGTGCAGCGCCCTGTCGGCCACTCGGGCCAAATAATTTGAGGACCTTGCCATTAAAACACGAATAGTTAGGAATAGAGACTGGGATGACACACTGCAGCCAATATGACGGTGCCAGCATGCTCTCCTTTTGTTTTTGACTAGTACCTGTCGCGTGGTGAAACCAGTGATGTACGGCGCACGCCATTTTTTACCGTATTACTTATGCTAATTTTGAGCTTTAATGAGAAAATGATACAACACCGTGTGAAGGAGGAAAAGAAACTGATACTTTACAGTAAACATTGTAGCGTGTAGCTGTGCTTCGCTGAACAAATCTACGTACCTGGGCCACTGTCCCGACTTCTGTATTGCACAAACTATGCAAGTAGTTCAGTTTATTAACAGAGACCTGATTAGTTGATATGCAATTGACAATGATGTCTTTTAGTATGTATCCGCTTAATAACAACACTTTGATACTGATTTATTTCAGTATGTCATCACAAAGAGTTTGCAGAGGATCTTTTAATTTAAGCCGACAAACACGTAAAATCGTACAAACAGTGCTTCAACGAAATATAAAAAAATCAGACAACTGCACTTTAGAATACTTATATTAAAAACAGATTCTAGATATGTGTCCTAACCATCAAGCTTGGGGCTAGCACCTGCACTCTGTACACAGTGGAAAGAGATATTTATTCCTCGAACAAAACGGTCACCTGATCACCCATTGGGTGGAGATTATCTTTCTAAACAATTCCAGTCGTAACAGAAATATCATTTTCAGTAGTTCACCTTATTACTGATCGAATTTAAAAATTATTTACAATGCTCTCATAATCTTGTCATTAAGAGGTACAATCTTATGGTAAACGTTTGATATAGGTCAAGTATTAGAAACTATTCTTATATCCTGAGGCAGTGTAGTTCATGGCGCGCAAATTACCCAGACTATATTCTTGCGATATTTGAGAGGGAGTACACTTTGCGACACCCCTCGCCTCCCCCCCCCCTCCTCCCCAAAAAAAGTAATGAAAGGATAAATATTTATCTATTACTATATTTTTGCTGTTCATGCAGCAAAACGTCAGCATCGGGTTAGATATTTTAATTTATTACTTCTTTATTATTAACTCTATTTGTAATACGTTTTGTGCACAGTATCGACATATACCAGCGAATGTACCTGCAAAATTATGCCCTTGATTGACGCATAGGTCAGAAGGTATGTCATAAACATTGAGGTGTGTGGAAAACTAGCTTTTTTAAAAAAACTGAGTGCAAAATTAACTAGATTATTCTCATCTAGTCTTTGATAACGAGAATACTTAGCGGCCTCCAACAAATTTTGAACGTCATTTCAAATCCTTGAAAAACTTTTTATCGCTTACAGTGCCATAAAGTATTGGAAGGAAAACAGTTGATCGTTTACCAAATATTCGGTGTTCATGTCGTAAAACTTTAGCGTCAAGCTGTTTTATACTTAGAAATTTGATTCTCTAAAGACTCAAGATGTAGTTATTGGTATAATTTAACAAATCAGCACGGCGCTGAAAAGAAAAAAAGCTCTATTTGCAACACAGTGGCAAGGTAGTCCGGAGTACATGTCTTTGAACATTAAGATTATGCATAGTATTTAAAACAGAAAACTTAAGTACACACAGTATCAGGAATTTTGTACTAAACTGACCTCAGGCATCGATACATGTGACAACCACTTTTTCAAACATGTAGAATAACCGTCGATTCAGCTGCAGCCGTACTATCATGTACGCAGCGAACTACAGTGCATGATTGTCTAAACAGCTGTCCGCGTTACCATGACTACACCCAGCCTTGAACCAACGGAATTTACACTAAGTCGGCAACCACGTACACATGTTAACGTTACTAATTCAGCGTACAATTTCAAGTGTCGCATGATAACATTTAAACGGTAGGTCACTATCTACAAATTCGACCGACTCCATACAGTATCTAAGCTCATCGTCAGCTCTCCGTTTGTCATCATCCAGAGGTCGTCACTGTCCTCGCCCTCCCCTAAGTGCACCACGCTCTATCTAAAGGCTGTTTCATACTAGGCCAGTGATTTAGTCAAGTGGCGAGTGACTAAAGGTGTCTTGTTGGAAAGTAAAACGGTTCAGTCGGTCCTATCCAGTAAGCTGAATATTAGCTGGTCAAGTAGCTTCCCTCCCCTCTCTCCGTCCCCCCCCCCCCTCCCCCACAGATCACTTACCACTGGCGTGCCGCTGAAAGCGTGTGAACCCTATCAGTAGCGCTCTGTCTTTTCAGTCATCTGTTTGTTCTGGATCAGCAACATGGCTTGGTGGGGTGACGATACAACGGTTAAGTTTGTTTCTCTTACGCGTAACAGGAACGCTTGCGGAACGTGAAATGTGCACTGTACAAAAATAAAGCAACAAAGGCAGCCGGAATCACAAAGCTGGAAAAGACGATGGGAATACCAAGGTTTCATGAGAAGGAGATTAATCCGATAATTAAAAGCATCAGGTCAGCATTTATTGTTTAGCTTTAGATTCTGAACACTGTACGACAACTAGCAGATACGATCTACATTGCAACCGTAATGGTACGATACTAAAATTGTCGCACTCCATATTCCTAACAGCTCTACCTATTTCCAAGAATTGAAGGAAGTAAAGGAATCAAAATTTTCAGAGATAGACGCTGGCGAAGTGTACGAGTCAAATATTGAATGGCTTGAGATACTGGTCGAACGAAATTTGAATTCGGAAGTCAGACAAAATGACAGCAATTTGCTAAGGCAACATTTAAAATGCACTTTCATTGTTCAGAGCTCAATATAAGTACATAAGGACTTTGAAACATGCTTCATGTTGTGACTTGGCAAGACAGCCAAGCCACTATGAGATAGCCGAAAGGCACGCGTTTAAGCTCACGCAGGCTGGCGTGAGGTCTGGAACAGTTAAAGGAATAGAGACTAGCAAAAAAGGTACGTAGCTTCTGGAATACTTAACTTTAATCCATAATTGGTGAACATCGGTCTGACGGTACATGCATCACAAGATAAATAGCAAATGATAATGGCGCCTTGCTAGGTCGTAGCAAATGACGTAGCTGAAGGCTATGCTAACTATCGTCTCGACAAATGAGAGCGTAATTTGTCAGTGAACCATCGCTAGGAAAGTCGGCTGTACAACTGGGGCGAGTGCTAGGAAGTCTCTCTAGACCTGCCGTGTGGCGGAGCTCGGTCTGCAATCACTGACAGTGGCCACACGCGGGTCCGACGTATACTAACGGACCGCGGCCGATTTAAAGGCTACCACCTAGCAAGTGTGGTGTCTGGCGGTGACACCACACTTCAGTATTCTCTGAAATTGTCCACCTTTCACCTGCTAGGAAATCATAAGTAAGTGCCAAGGAATCAGGCCTTCCCCTCCAAAGTACTTCCTGTACCGTTTCCGAATAGCATGGGAGCTGTGTGATTCATGGTGGGCCGAAGTTTCTGGTAGGGAAAGGACTCCACAGTGCTGTGGGTAGTCGCTCCAGCTGCCATTAAAGATTGTTCCCGTCTGAAACTACAATCTACATCGTGCACTCGGAAATGATATCCTGCCAGCAGATTAGTTTCTGGTTGGTGACAATGAATTTCTTATAATACGTTACCCACCTAAGCGATCTTCAGGGAGTCAATTGACTCACCGTAAAAGATCTTCAGTTATAAATTATCAAGGGCTAGATGAACTGTAGAAATTGCTTTTGGCATTCTGGTTGCTTAATTTAGAATGTTTGACGAGCCAATAGACTGTACACGTGGGAAAGTAATCAACATTGTTCAAATCTCGTGCGAGATTGGTTGAAACATACTCCACACATCAAAAAAAGTTTTGCATCACCCCGGTTTCCGGAACTCCTGAAGATAGGCGTTGACTGTGGATATTATACCACAGACACAGTCCTTTTGACTATTTACAGATGTCACTAAACTCGCCCAAAGCTGTAATTAATCGTTAATGAGCAGCGCCTATTGGATGGAGGGGTTCCGACAGCCGATCAGTTTCAGTTATTTCACCAGGAAGGAGGTACACGGCTCGTGTTGTCTGTAGTTCAACCATGCCTAGTCTGTCAATACCGCGGTTCGATCGCGTCCGCATTGTTACCTTGTGCCTGGAAGGACTCTCAACAAGGGAAGTGTCCAGGCATCTCGGAGTGAACCAAAGCGATGTTGTTTAGACATGGAGGAGACACAGGGAGAAAGGAACTGTCGATGACATGCCTCGCTCAGGCCGCCCAAGGACTACTGCTGCAGTGGATGACCGCTACCTATGGATTATGGCTCGGAGGAACCCTGACAGCAATGCCACCATGTTGAATAATTCTTTTCGTGCAGATACAGGACGTCGTATTACGACTCAAACTGTGCGCAACTTCACTCGCGACGTCCATGGCGAGGTCCATCTTTGCAGCCATGACACCATGCTGCGCGGTACGGATGGACGCAACAACTTGCGGAATGAACCGCTCAGGATTGGCATCACGTTCTCTTCACTGATGAGTGTCGCCTATGCCTTCAACCAGACAATCGTCGGAGGCAACTCGGTCAGGCTGAAAGCCTTAGACACACTGTTCAGCGAGTGTGGCAAGGCGGAGGATCCCTGCTGTTTTGGAGTGGCGTTATGTGGGGCCGACGTACGCCGCTGTTGGTCGTGGAAGGTGCCGTAAGGGCTGTAGGATACGTGAATGCCTTCCTCCGACCGATAGTGCAACCATATCGGCAGCATACTGGCGAGACATCCGTCTTCATGGATGACACAGATTGTGCCCCCGTCGTGCACATCTTGTGAATGAATTCCTTCATGATAACGACATCGCTCGACTAGAGTGGTCAGCATGTTCTCCACACATGAACCCTATCGAACATGCCTGGGAAGGATTGAAAGGGGCTGTTTATGGACGATTTGACCCACCAACCACTTTGAGGGCTCTTCCCCGAATCACCGTTGAGGAGTGGGACAATCTGGACAAACAGTGCTTTGATGAACTTGTGGATAGTATGCCACGACGAATACAGGTGTGGTGGCCGAGCGGGTCTAGGCGCTACAGTCTGGAACCGTGCGAGCGCTACGGTCGCAGGTTCGAATCCTGCCTCGAGCATGGATGTGTGTGTAGTCCTTAGGTTAGTTAGGTTTCTGTAGTTCTAGGGGACTGATGACCAAAGTAGTCAAGTCCCATAGTGCTCAGAGCCATTTGAACCATTTTTTTAAATGCATGCATGCATCAATGCAAGAGGACGTGCTACTGGGTATGAGAGGTCCGGTGTGTACAGAAATCTGGACCACCACCTCCGAAGGTCTCGCAGTATGACACAGGTTCCGGAACTCTCGGAACCGAGGTGATGCAAAACTTTTTTTGATGTGTCTACATTACAGAAAAGGCTCATCGAGGGAACAGCGCCGCGCTGTGTGGCCGCGTGGTCTGGGGCGCTATGCCACGGATTGCGCGGTCCTTCCCGCCGGAGGTTCGAGTCCTCCCTCGGGCATGGGTGTGTGTGTTGTTCTTAGCATAAGTTAGATTAAGGTAGTTTAAGTAGGGACCAATGACCTCAGCAATTTGGTCCCTTAGGAATTCACACACATTTGAACATTTTTGAGGGAACAGCCACGGCCTCTTGGATGCCAGTCGCTGCCATGAACTCCATCCAATCACAAATAACACACCTCCAATGCTATTTGGGAACAGTATGCCGACTACATTTTAGGGGGAAGTAAGATTCCTTGGCAGTCATGTATGATTTTCTGTCAGACAAAGTGTCGACAACTCCAATGAATATTGAAGTAGGTTTCTATCTCACATGTACTTACTTTAAAGCTTGAAAGATAAATATGCGTTGTAAATATTGCCTCAGGAAATTTTTGTCACTTTGCATATTTTGTGTATTCAAGTTTCTGAGACGTGCGTCCAATATCTTACGCCATTAACGTTTGGCACATACACAGCATAAGCGCCTACCCCTGAAGATTTCGATTCCTACACTTTCTTCAATAATTGGGAGTAAGTCGATTTGTGAGGAAGATGCAGTGTGACAATTTTAATCCCATACTGTTAATGTTGCAGTGCAGATCAGATCTGCTCGTTGTAGCCCATTGTTCAGGATCTAAATAAACAATAAATATTGACCGAATATTTTTAATTTTCTGTTTAATTTCCTTTTCCTGAATCGCGGTATTCCCATTCTTTTCCAGCTCTGTGGTTGAGCTGCCTTGGATGCTTTACTTTTGTACACTGGACATTTTACTTTCCACAAGCATTAAAGGGAAACAAACTTGTAAAGTCACTCCACCTAGCCATGTTGCTGATCCACAACAAACAGGTTACTGAAAAGAGAAAGCAGAACGCGGACAGACAATAAATAATGCGCGCTACTAACAGCGTTGACACGTGTCCTGTGGTAAGTGAGCTGGGGAGGGGGAAGCTAGTTGAAGAGCTACTTTCCAACTTACCGGATCGGGCCGACCTAACCGTTTCATTTACCACCTTTATTAAACAATTCGTTCAGATACTTTGAGTTTCTAAACCACGAGCCACTTGACTAAATTACTGGCCTAGTGTGGACCAGCCTTAAGAGGCAGTACCACAGAGCAATCAACCAGCGGAGTACCGGTATTCGATATGTGCCGGTATGCCAGTTCTACACTACCTGGGCCCTTAATGTGCTACAAGCACTTTCCAAATAACAAGTTTGTTGGACGCTGATTCTAGGAAAAATTAAAGGAATAGATCCGCGGCATCACAAATACAAAGTTACATTAGTTGAATGAACTGTGGCAGTTACAACAAATGCAAGAGACAGAAGTTGTTACAGCAAGGACAAGGTTATAATGCTGGTGGATTTACAGTCATTTCAAAAACGTTCGTTGATTAAAAAGACAGGACGTACACACAAAATACATCTACTCATTTTCAAAGAAATAAAAATGTTCTTATAGGTAGATGACAGTTGACCGTGAAAGTTTCATCTGAAATCGACTGGAGCACTGATGTTACAAGTCTTTTGACGCCCGTCGCAATTCAGTTCAGGCAGCTGTACACAGCGGCTATTTCGATTGATTCTCCCACTCAGAAAAGATTTGTGAACATCATTCCAGGTGATGATTTGCTGAAAAGATGTGTTTAATTCATACGTATCAAATATCGCTATTATCCCCAGTTCCTCTTATATCTGTCTGAGAGGAAGTAACTGTTTTTGTGCCACCATCTATCAATTTCTCTGATGTTATCCGTCAGTGTAATTGACGCTCGATTCAAATGTGGTACGTCATCAACATTTCCTTCCCACCATGAAAATGTTTCCTCCAGTCGAAAACGCATATACTGTTCTAGGTTTTCATGTACAATGCATGCTTCTTTTTTCCGTACTTCGCAATCTGTGACAACACTTGAGGATTGTACGATGGTCCATGGCAGTATGACACATTCCACTGGCCGCAGAAAACGAATGTAATTAGTGTACTAGGCACTTTATGGCTCTTTTCCTTAAGCCTCTCCAAGGGTATGTAACCACACACTTTGTTAACATACTTTCCCCTTGAATTACCTGCCATTTCACAGACATTTTAATCATTTTAACACGCCTTGTTTGTCCACCACCAATATCATCATCTAAAAGCAATACCTTATTGACATAACCACTCCTCTCCCTCCTGGAGCTGGTTACACCGCCACCGTTCATTCAGCTAATAACACACTGTAGTAATGATGTTCTAGTCTATTGATTGATATTTTACCTAAAGTCATTTCTTCAAAGATGGATCGTTCAATTAGCTTCATATTTCTCTGTTACCCGCCACGTTAGCAGAGGGCGCTAATGCGCTGCTTTCTGGACTCGCGTAGACGCGCCCGCCCCTGATCGAATCCGCTCGCCGGATTAACGACGAGGGCCAGAGTGCCGGCCAGTCTGGATGTGGTTTTCAGGCTGTTTTCCACATCCCACTAGATGAATATCGTTCTAGTCCCCATGTCTCGCCTTAGATACACGACTCGCAGACATTTGGAAACGTTCGCACTATTTCATAGCTTACACTAGATGCAGACAGCTGGGGTACACTGATTCCGTCCCGGGGGGTTCGGGGTGGCGGCAGGAAGGGCATCCGGCAACCCTCCGACACTAACATCGCCAAATCCATAGTAACAAAGCCGACCCCACCTTGAAATAGGACAAAGGCCCAGGAAATGAGGATGAGCTACATATTTCTCTGTTATATAGTCTTAAGGAACGAACTTCTGTCATTAACTTTCTGTACTACTTGTTCATTGAATTTTGTCTTCACGCTGGTTGTCTTTTCTTCATATCCGTGCCTACTGGCATTCTATTTCATTTATTTCCTGTTTCCGAGATGCCCAGTATACCGTAAAGCACTTTGGTAATTTTTTCCATTTTAAATGTTGAGGTGATTATTTATCAGTAGATAACTTTTAGCTCATTATTCGCTGTAATTTTTAATCTTGTTTTGATGGATTACCTTGCTACCAAAATAGCAGTAATCATTAAACAGCTTACAGTTGTGCTTTCTTTGTTGATGTTTCTCTTGTCATTTATTTTAAGTTTATCTATAAGCATTAATTTAGTTGTCATTGTATTTACCTTCATCTTAAGTTTAATTAGTGGGTCTCATAATTTCTTAACATATATCTTATATTATTTACATAAAAGTCTACGATTACTGCAGTTATAACTCTGTTTAACTACACTGACTGATTTCATAGTAGAGCGAATTGATGTATATTTTCTTATTAAATAACGTACGATACGTAAAAATCTGACTTCTGCACGTTTTCAGTGGAAGCAATGTGATCAATGTAAATAAGTATTGCAACCTGCTTTCTATTTGATAACACATGACTACGAAATTTAGGTGTTTGTGACACATTTGTTGTTATATGTTAAACGATACATATCAGTTTCCTTACTCAGTCCATTTCCATGTGGACTATTTCACGTAGTTCTCTTGGAGGAAATTAGCACATCTCGTTGTTTTTATAAATATGTATTACGTATTTTTGTTTACGACATGTTCAGCATCCTTGAAAGATCTTCTCACTGTAGATCACTGAAATAAAAAGTATAATTAATTCAATCAAATTGGTTCATTGGAAGCACACCTTTTCCGGTTTTTATGATTGATCCGTATTTTCTATGTTAAATTAAATGAATGGGAAGGCAATTAACAGCTGTGTCTAACATATTTTCTTAATTTTGCTTCGGCCAATAATATTTCTTATCGCGGGACGATTTCTGTGCACCTTTGGAGTCACATCTTTCCTGTATATGTATATTTTATATTTTGTTGAAACAGTAGTCCGCAATTTACTTTGACACGTGCCTCTTCTTGGTCTGTATTGAGTACATAACAATTTTTTCATTTTCATCTTGATCTTTCCTTTTAAATTTGTATGAATTACCATTATAGCTTGTTTCTCTACTTTTCTTGTCCAAGTTGATCGACTCCCTGCTCTTGTACAGTTAATATCTACTTATCTACTACAAATATACGTACTCAATGAAAATAGGACAAAGCTGTTACGTCTACGTCTCTTCTTTCACCGGTATAACTAATCCGCTTGTGTAGTTAACCAAACAACGACTGCAATCGAAACTAAAAGCTTTAACAACCTAGGTATCCCCAATATTCCCCATATCTTGTTAGCAGCGAGCGCTATTGATTACCCAGTTTAACGAAGTACGTACGTGGGAAGCGATTTGAAATTGCTGATTCTAATTTGCATATTGTGCAACAACGGCTAACAGAACAAATCTGATTTAAAAATATCATAACGGTTGCAGAACATGGACGGGAGAAAAATAACTTATCTGCACGTTAGGTACATCAGTCCATTTCTTTGTGTCGTCTTCCCATCAGTTTCTTGGCTTACGCTGGAGTCTTTTTGTTTTAATGTGGGCAATGAAAACTTGCTTAGCGAGACAGATCTTTGATATACGTGTTACGTGACCTACCCATTGGCGTCGTCTGCTCTTTTGACATTGTAAGACATTGGGCTGGTTCATGGTCTCATAAATTTCATTATTCTTTCTTGCTATCCAAGTATTTCCGCCTCTCACCGGGCCTCTCGCCGCCTTCCTTTCAAATGTTACAAGATTTTACATCCCCATTTTAGTTAGCGTCAACTTTCTGGTCCATAGAGGACAACTGAATGTATAACGTCATTGTAAATCTCCATTATCGCAGCGCGTGATATGACTTTACGCTTGAACATATTTCTGAGGGCATATAAACATCTGCAGCCAGCAGAAATTCTTTCATTTGTGTATCTGATTATAATAATTCAAATGGTTCAAATGGCTCTGAGCACTATGGAACTTAACATCTGAGGTCATCAGTCGCCTAGACTTAGAACTACTTAAACCAAACTAACCTAAGGACATCACACACATCCATGCCCGAGGCAGGATTCGAACCTGCGACCGCAGCAGCAGCAGCGCGGCTCCGGATTGAAGCGCCTAGAACCGCTCGGTCACAAGGGCTGGCATATAATAGTCGCGGCAACTTTCCAAGTACTTGAACTGATGAACAGACCTGATCTTTTTCCCATCAACTGTGAAGTGTTCTTGTGCATATTTAGCTCTGTCTACTTGTAAATGTTCTGTTTTTTGTTTGTTGATGAGTAGTCATCCTTTATTTACTGCTGTGCCGACCCTTTAGTACATTCCCTCAAAATCTTACTCACTCTCGCTCACTAATGCTATGTCATTTGGGTAAGCAAATGTCTGAAACTTGCCATCTTCCATTCGTAGGCCCATTACACTACTGAACTCCAACTTTCTACTATGACTTTCTCCAGTGTGAGAGTAAACAGTACGCACGCCAGTGCGTCTCCCTGTCTTAATCCTGTTCTTATGGGGAAATATTGTGAGGATGCTCTTCCAGTTATAATTATCGCTCTTGATCCACTCATCAGCATCATTATCATCATCATCGGCAAATTGGATCTCTTGGTAATGTGGCATCCTTGAGACTGTGTGCAACATAGGATCCCTGTAGTTTCTTCCATTTATGCTGATCTTGAGCCTCCCTTTGCCAGTTCACTCGGCTGTCTTTTTTAAATCTCTGTCTTATCTGTGCGCTGGTCTTTCAAAATGGTTCAAATGGCTCTGAGCACTATGGGACATAACATATGTGGTCATCAGTCCCCTAGAACTTAGAACTACTTAAACCTAACTAACCTAAGGACAGCACACACATCCATGCCCGAGGCAGGATTCGAACCTGCAACCGTAGCAGTCGTGCGGTTCCGGACTGAGCGCCTAGAACCGCTCGGCCACCGCGGCCGGCCGCTGGTCTTTCCTTGGGTACTTTTTGGTAAATTGGCCCCCAATCTAGTACTTGTTTTGACTACCTGCCGTCTTTTTTTCGAGCGATATGACGAGCCCACTGCCATTTCAAGGTGTTCACTCTTTCCATTATATCACTAATAGTTTTTGTGTGCCTGATATCAACCGCTTTCTTCCTGTCTTTCTTTGTGTAACCCAACATTGATCTTTCCATTCTCGGCTACTAGTAGTTTCCAGACAATGAACTGATTTAATCCCCATGTCTCACAGTCGTAAATTATTACTGACAGTAAACATTTTTGGCTGTGAGACAAGGACATTGAATGATTTTATTGTCAGGATTCTTCCATTTCTTGATTCACTTATACATACTATAATCATTTCAGCGAGTTTATTTGCAATTTGGAACTACTTCAAGGTTTTTGTAGAGGCTCACACGTTGGATACTGTTGTAAGTTCTCTGAAAATCTACGAACAGTATCTAGATTTTTTCTCTTTTTCCCAATATTTCTCAAGAACATGCCTAAGACGAAACTCATTGTCAAGTAGTTGAACGCTTTGGCCTGAACCCAGTCTGATATTCTCCAACGATATTTTCTGCAAATCGTTTTAGCTTTCCTAAAATAATTCTAGAACTGATCTTGTATGCCACGTTAAGTAAACTGATTTCCTGGCAGTTAGAGCATTCTATCTTGGTTCTTTTCTCTTAGACTGGGAAAATGACTGCTGCCTTCCAGTGTGTAGCAGCGCCTGTTTTCCAAGTGAACTGAATGACTTTTCACATCTCGCTCTGTTGTCTGCCTCTTCCATGCTTCAACATTTCTGCATGGACCTTAGCCTCTCCTGGAGCTTTATTGCTTTTCATATTCCTTATGGCTTTTACCATACCTTCTTTGGAGATGTCGATCTCTGTTTCATTTGTTTCCTCTTGGTTTTCATGAAATATAGCTTTGCCTGTGCTGCATGTCTCTTATTACGTGATCTATCTGACTGACGGCTTTCCGTCCAGTGAACACCATGTTCCTAGATGAATGTTCTTATCAGAGAACGTTGTTCGGCTGATAACCATGTCCTTTGCAGTAGCAAATGTAAGCATCTGGAAGGCATCGTTGGCTTCTTCGTGCAAGCTGGTCGGAGAACAGCATTTTCTTCCCCTGCTTTTATGTTAAAATCACGTAATAGTGGCGTGATGATATATCATCTGGCATGTCGAAGCATGATGAAGGCTTGTTAGGCAGATTAAGGCAGAAAAAGCTTCGCAATGCTACCACTGCTCCTGCCTCGGCAGTCAGATACACTTGTGACAATTGCGGCAACAGATGCCGTGCTGCCATTGGCTTGACAAGTCGTATGTAAAAATGCAACCCATAAATACACAGACACTGCAACAAACATCTATCAAGATGTCGTGGCCAATATATATTCCTTTTTGGGATGCCTTCCCTAAACAATCTAGCTCTTCATAGAATTGTTCTTCTTCGTCATCTGTCTTGTCTTTAGTGGAGCATGGACACTGACCAGTTTTTCTGTTTGATTGTAATGTATGCCAGACTCTCGCTCACAGCTCTGAACTCCTTTCTTTGGTTTGCCATGCACTTACTGACAGCAAAACCCGCCCCAAATTTTCTTACAGATCCTTCTTCATAGAATGTTATAATGTTCTTATATTGTTCACAAATCCCTCGACCTATCCAACTTGTTTCCTACAATGCCACTGCATCTGTCTCATAATGTGCTGTCTCTGATACTACTGCCGTAGCGGGCCCTGAGTGGTTGAAGCTTGGTCGCTCCAGGTAGCTATGATCAAATCGTTCTGCCTAGTTGCATTTGTCTTCTAGTTAATGTATGTGACATCTAAGACTGATTTGTTGACCCTTTAACTAGATTAAAATTCTGTAGTGTGGGGTTGTCTCTCCGGCGACTAACTCCCAACCTGCAGGACCGGGAACTATACTGTTGGGGTTGCCATGCCCTACAGTCGATATGGTGGAAAAAGATCCCTGGCAGCTCATAGGCCTATTGCCAGATTTCAGCTGCGAAGTGCTCACAGCTGCAAGCGAAAACAGCAACCTTCTACAGTGCTAAGACAACAATGAGGCGTTGCCGTAGAGATGTCTACAAAATCGCGTTACGTTATTGGTTGAGGTAGGCCAGCTAAGCTGCCGTGCCTAGCCCACTGCAGCTGTCAGGGATCAACTTACGCCGACTCAGCTATAGCCGGAAGGACCTGTTCTAAGCTGCCAGTCATTCTCCCTCACCCTTTCTGGTATTATATGGGATTAACTGGCTTCGCACACAGATGCCATGTCTGTCTAAAACTTTACTCGAGTGTTAGTGCATATACCTATTCGACTTTAGTATAACTAGTCAAGACTCATCATTCAGTCATTTACCCATTCTTCTTCTTCCTCAAAGAGGCTTCGGTCTGACTACGGTCCTGCCTCGCATCATCGTCTTTGTCTATTGACAGTGACTGCCACCTACACCGGTGAAGTATGTGATAGAAGAGAAATCAGGAAGGAGTAGGAAGAGAGTGGAACATAAAGTAAGACGGGGTAATGTGGTGCACACTTTGCCTGCCTCCTCTGTCGGGGGCTGTCCAGATAGGCTAGACATGGCAGTACCTATGCTTATGCTACCGTCGGTATAGCTTTCAGCTTCACGGCAATACACAATATTACACCTTGACGGCGAGTGCTACGGTAAGGCGATGTTTCGTGGGAGAGACAAGGACCCTAACTAAATACCTAGGGACTGCAATTCCGAGTAGCTTAAATTGGAACGATCACACAAAAAATGAGTAAACTGAGCCAAGGTCCGTCCGCAGAAATTTTTTCAAGAAGATGCAAAACTAAAACTGCCAGTTTTATATAACTGTGTTTAAAAACGCGTCGTGCTCCAGTATCTAAATTTGATAAGAATATTTTATTACTTCGAGAGACTATTTAACGGCAGATTGTCTTTATAACGAAACTGTAGGAATAGTATATACAAAGAACATTTTTTATATTACTGGATTACACCGAACGGGGTTTGAGAAGGTCTCGTGGAGAGAAGGCAACGGATCTATAATCTGCAGTTTAGCAGAGTACAAAATATCAATCTAGAAATTGATTAAAATACTTTTAAAAAAGCCTGTATCCACATTCCAAGAGGAGTGGACTGCCTCCTTTTGCTCCCCCCCCCCCCCCGCCCCCCTCCTCTTGAGGACAACTGTGAAGACAAAGTTTTACTGGAAGAACACTTAGAAGACGCTACAGGTCTACTAAAGAGACCACCTACACTATGCTAATCCATCCTCTTCTGGAGTATTGCTGCGCGATGTGGAATCCTCATCAGATAGAACTGACAGAGGACACCGGAAAAGTTCAAAGAGGGGCAGCTTATTATTTCTTTCCGAGAACTACATGAGATACTGTTACGGATATGATACATAATTTGGGGTGGGAGCCACTCGAAAAAGGCGTTTCTCGTTGCAGCGAGATCTTTTCACGAAATTCCATTCAATAGCTTTGTTCTCCGAATGCGGAGATATTTTATTGACTCTCACCTACACAGGAAAAATGATCGTCATAATCAAATAAGAGAGATTGGAGCTAGCTCTGAAAAATTGCTTTGTTTTTCCCACGTGCTATTCGACAGCGGAACGGTACAGTAGCAGTCTGAAAGTTGTTCGATGAATCCTCAGGCGTTAGTGTGATTGCGACGACTGTGTCCCAAGAGATGGGGTAAACGCTCGGATTGGCAAAGGACGGCGAAGGAAACGATGGTGTTCCAGAGAAGTCGTCCCGGCAGTTGCCGTAAACGATTCTGCGAAACCTCGGTCTGGATACCTCGACGAGGACTTGAGCCTCCGTCCTCCCAAAGGCAAGTCAAGAGTATTATGAGTGTCACCACGCTTGCTTTAAAAGGCAGATATTCTCCGGTCTAGCATCAGAGGCGCTCATATTACACATGACTGTGGCTTACGCTGCCATAGCGTGTAACATACCTAGCTAGTTTTTACACCCATTAACTAAATCTTGCTACGTGTAGTCAAATGTTTCTGTTTTGGTTGCAATCGAATGTTTATGGGTTACGTAGTGCGCTGGACATGACCTTATTAGTCCTGTCACAATACAACATGGTCCAGAGCTGACAAATTAAGTAGAATATCTATAATACGTTGGTAATCCCAAAACTAAGGTCTACTATTTTTTGTAAGTAGATAGACCTGTTTATTTCTACGATGGTTTACATCAGTTTACAGCTTTAACATTTAGCTATCTTTAACATAATCACCATTTCTGTCGATGCATTTTTGTAGACGCTGTGGCAGTTCTTTTATGCCCATGTCATACCAGCTCACCACCACGCCGTTAAGAAAGTTATGAATCTCTTCTTTCACTTCGTCGTCGGAACTGAACCGCTAGGTCCACAATTAAAACTGACAGGTACTGTGAGATCCTGGAAAAGCTCGAACGGGCAATTCAGAGCCCCGGAAGAGGAATATTGAGCAGGGGCGTAGACATTCTCCATGACAACGCTCGCCCACACATCGCTCGGCAAACCGTTGCTCTCCTGCAACAGCTTTAGTGGAACAGTGTCACCCATCCACCTTATAGTCCTGACTTGGCACCGAGTGACTGTCACCTGTTCCCTAGGTTAAAAGAACATTTGGCCGGAAAGCGATTCAGCTCCGACGACGAGGTGAAAGAAGAGATTCATAACTTTCTGAACAGCATGGCGGCGAGCTGGTATGACATGGGCGCACAAAAACTGCCACAGCGTCTACAAAAATGCATCGACAGAAATGGTGATTATGTCGAAAAATAGCCAAATGTTCAAGCTGTAATCTGATGTGAACCATTGTAGAAATAACCAGGTCTATGTACTTATAAAAAATAGGAGACCTTATTTTGGAATTACCCTCGTACTAGTACTTTATCTTGTGTGAAATGCGCACAGTCGCTGTTGTGACTGTAGTAACCGAATGTTACTATTAATTCAGCCCAAATATACCATGGTAGTAGAAAGACTGTTATAGTTATTTTGCCGTGTTCGTTACCTTCTATAACTATTAAACACTTGTCTTTTGGGGTGCACTATAATAAAGATACGGAAACACAAATAACATTTATTAAGAGCATGCTACAATATGCTACTGAACTTTGGCAGACTTTGATGCGTGACCCTTGTAGCCCTACAGGTAATACAATGTAAACAAACTAACTTTGGTGTCTCTTGACAGTCTATGATGTTGACAGTATAGCTCAATGTAATGTTGCAGACACTGTGTTACTGAGAATTTTCTGGAACACTGTTCGTCGAAAAAACAGCGATTGATAAAACTAAAGTAAAATTATTTCAATAAAAGAAGTGTTCATCATATGTAAGTTATTTGTTTCACTCAGTGACCGGTTCGATCTCTTCTAACATCATATCAGATCCTTTTACTCTGTGAAAGAGAGTAATCCTTCCAATCCATATGTGGCATACAGCAAACCAGTGCTTAACAGTATTGGTTAAAAACAGTCTTGGTTGCAATTTTAGTTTTTTATTTTTCAACTATGCGTTCCACCTTATTTAGGCATCTTGAGGTTGATCTTAATTCGGTATTTCTTAGAACGATCCTTTAGACAGTGTAGCCAACAGGCACCGTCGAATACATAAGGCCAACATCGCCTTCGTTAAACTCAGTAAAAACATTTCTAAATGGACGCGAGTGTCTCCAAGACCTGCATAACGCGTTCCCGTTCACAGAAGCGAGCAACAGAATAATATGGGGCTCAGGTAGTAAGCATAATTCACTACAAAAAGAAAAAAAGAAAAACTACAACGTTGCGTCGGTGTCGTGAATTATTCTTACTACCTGAGCCCCATATTCTGTTACTCGCTCCTGTGAACGGGAACGCGTTATGCAGTTCTTGGAGTCACTCGCGTCCATCTAGAAAAGTTTTTACTGAGTTTGAAGAAGGCGATGTAGGCTTGATGTATTCGACGATGCCCGTTGGCTACACTGTCTAAAGCCTACACTTCATACGAGTATGTACTATTTGTCGATGTAAATTCCACTACCTTTTTAAAGTATTTCGTTTATTTTACTCTATTGTTTTATAACCCATTAACAGTGAGCCCTTCTCGATTTGTAGTCTATTGAAATGTTATGCATCTCGTGGGTATTTCCTCTACTTACTGAAAATATTTTTGTGATATACGCAATGAATTATATAACCTATGTTTATACTTTTTATCTTTTGGCAATCCGATGATCCCTGTTTTACGCATTATCGAATTAGAAATAATCAAGTGCGGTCGTGATCGAAAAAGTTTGTATGTTGGGCGTGATCATGGTCGCTGACCCATAAAAAGAGGTTCTGTTTCTTTCTCTCTTTCTCTCTCGTTTTTCTCACATGAGGAACAGTAAGACTAGTAGCCTGGGTTCGATGAGCGTCTTGAAATACCTCAGTTGTATATTTTGGACCAGTCACAACATGTACGATGAAAACACCCAGTATTAGATGATTACCTGTCTTCGGTCGATTGTTTAGGAATCCATATTTTATATAAAATAGAAAAGTAAGTAAATCTTTCACTACTTTAAAAAGAATTGTCTTTCCACCCATGCTCATACTCTCAGAGGAGAAATATCATCGGTACTATCACCAGTCAGGATAGCAGCACAGTAAACTATGCTATTATCGATCGTTTTCAGTTAAACTTGCATGTTACGTTCTTTCCTCCCCATACCCTACCTAACGGCGCTATGAGGATCTTACCCACAAAATATTTCTTCAAGACAGCAAGTCATGACTTAAACACATTGCGTTGAAATCGTGTCATGCGTTACAAAGTTATTATTTACATGTCACTCCATTATATAGATACACCTTATTTCTGGAATGGCGAGAATTAGTTGTTTTGAAGGGGCTGAGTATTGCCCTGTTACAGGGCTGGGAGGAGAAAGGAGACTACTGAAAGAGGCCATATCTGAAATTTTGTAGTGCGCATCTCTCATTCAGAGGGCAGCTGCCCACTAACTGATATTCAGACGGTGTCGAATCGACTTGGTAGCAGTATCAAATGCAGTTAATTGGTCAGTATATCGTTATCCGGGCGCTGAACCATCCAACAAACCCTTTTAAGTGCTAATTTGGTATTTTGATTCCGTGTCAGAGTATAGAAGTCAAAGTTTTTCAGGACAACTCGTCGGATACGGGCGTCTATTTTTGGAGGGTATACTGTATTTCGACCTCAGAGTTCAATACCACGAAGCCAAGCCACGAAGCGGCCGCTGTGGCCGAGCAGTTCTAGGTGCTTCAGTCCGGAACTGCGCTGCTGCTATAGTCGCAGATTCGAATCCTGCCTCGGGCATGGATGTGTGTGCTGTCCTTAGGTTAGTTAGGTTTAAGTAGTTCTAAGGCTAGGGGACTGATGAACTCAGATGTTAAGTCCCATAGTGCTTGGACGCTTTTGCCATGGCGTCGCAAACGCCATGATAAGTCGGGGCAACCTATCAAATTGATTTGCTAGGGAGGAGAATTGCATTTACCGTTTACTGACACTACGCGATACCACGTCAGCTTAAAACACTGCTAATAATTATTCGTATCTACATGTCCCTTTTTGGAAGGTCATTGTCCTAAATGTTCTGCCTTTTTTGCATATGTATTTTTCATGTAGTTGCTAAGGGTCACCTCTATTTAAACTTCTGAAAAACCTTAATTTTGTAAAAAAGAACTTTTGCTTTCACGTACCATATATATGTATCAACGTGGCAACATATTGACACAAAATGATTAAAACATTGAAGTGAGATCATTTATTTATATTACTTTCTTGCCAGGTGTGTAGCAGACTCTCTGGTATTATATAATTCTGACTGAACCACTCGTTTGTTCCTGTTAATAGAATTTGATTGAAACACTTATCCCATTACACGTAAGGAAAAAATGTTTTATAGTCACTAGGAAAAATTGCTCAAGCGTTTTTAATTCATTCCTCATTCTAAATATTAAATAAATCTACGTACCTACAACTAAAGAAGAAAAGAGCTTTAACAATATAGTGAATCACTAAACCGGTAAAGTTACGCTAGGATTTCGCAGACAAAAATTTTCAGGAAAAGAAGAGGTGTCATATTAGTAACATTATCTGTACCACATTTTGTTTCGGTGATTATCTTTTGGTTTCTCTCCAGTAAACGGATATTTGCAAAATATGTCACACAATGATAAATGTAATTCGCTTGCGTGATCGATTTTCTGATGTGAATGTTGATGAAAACTAAACAGACTTGGTACATTGTCCCGTTTCAGCAGCTGTTTATCAGCTTCTGGAGGTAGCATTCAATAGGTATGTTTAGCATAGTGATGTTAGAAAATATGTACATTTTTAGTAGCATTATTTGTAGTTCTTAAATGTTATATTGCCCTTCAATTACAGGCATATAGCTACGACAGTTAATTATGGAAATGACCACCGCTTTCCGTCGGTCATCGGTTACTGCATTCGTATGAAACAGAACCCTTGCACGTTTTGGTTCGAATCTAAGAGGAAAAATTCGAAATTACATGCACAAACACAAGCAATGACCCTACTCTTCTTTTCGCTTAATGGAGTAGGCTGACGGTTTGTTTCCTCTTCATTAAAGTCATATATTTCTCTGGAGTCCTAGATCTCTCTTACCTATTGGTTTATACTTGAGTAACTAATCTGTATTTCCCCATTCTGTTAATATGTTGCTTCCATTTTATACATTCTTACTCTATTTTTGTTCATTTGTGCAGTATATGCAGCGCGTTAAAGAAGCGTCGAAGATTTTGAGGGGTGGCAGTAATCACAAAAAAAGAACAAGAAAAAGAGTAATAAACGTGGGCTCTAAAATAGATACCTTGAGCACTTTTCAACAGAAGAGATGTGTTTCACAGTAGCGATGATGAGCAAGTGCTCATAGCTGTTAAGGTATGCACTTTAGAACCTATGTTTCCTGGAGATTTTTTCTTGTTCTGGTCCATACTGTCTCCTCCCAAGATATGGAGAGAAAAGAGCATGCAGTGGCAGGGATGTGTTTCACAGCGTCGAAGATAAACAAGTGCTCATAACTCTTCCGGTATGCATTTTAGAGCCCATGTTTCCTGGACTTTTTTTCTTTCCTTGGTGCGTACCACCAGCTCTCAAAATATTCGACACTTTAACACCCTGTATAAACTTCTTTGGGAAATTTTAGCTGTGTATAATTCCTTGTCTTGTCACTCAGTGTGTTGTGTACTGTGCCATATATCATTTGAAACATTAACGTACAATACAGAATGTAGATGAAGATGAAATGGGAGATATGATACTGCGTGAAGAGTTTGACAAAGCGCTGAAAGACCTGAGTCGAAACAAGGCCCCCGGAGTAGACAACATTCCATTGGAACTACTGACGGCCTTGGGAGAGCCAGTCCTGACAAAACTCAACCATCTGGTGAGCAAGATGTATGAAACAGGCGAAATACCCTCAGACTCCAAGAAGAAGATAATAATTCCAATCCCAAAGAAAGCAGGTGTTGACAGATGTGAAAATTACCGAACTATCAGTTTAATAAGTCACAGCTGCAAAATACTAACACGAATTCTTTACAGGCGAATGGAAAAACTAGTAGAAGCCAACCTCGGGGAAGATCAGTTTGGATTCCGTAGTAACACTGGAACACGTGAGGCAATACTGACCTTACGACTTATCTTAGAAGAAAGATTAAGGAAAGGCAAACCTACGTTTCTAGCATTTGTAGACTTAGAGAAAGCTTTTGACAATGTTGACTGGAATATTCTCTTTCAAATTCTAAAGGTGGCAGGGGTAAAATACAGGGAGCGAAAGGCTATTTACAATTTGTACAGAAACCAGATGGCAGTTATAAGAGTCGAGGGACATGAAAGGGAAGGCGAAATACCCTCAGACTTCAAGAAGAATATAATAATTCCAATTCCAAAGAAAGCAGGTGTTGACAGATGTGAAAATTACCGAACTATCAGTTTAATAAGTCACAGCTGCAAAATACTAACCGAATTCTTTACAGAGGAATGGTTGGGAAGGGAGTAAGACAGGGTTGTAGCCTCTCCCCGATGTTGTTCAATCTGTATATTGAGCAAGCAGTAAAGGAAACAAAAGAAAAATTCGGAGTAGGTATTAAAATTCATGGAGAAGAAATAAAAACTTTGAGGTTCGCCGATGACATTGTAATTCTGTCAGAGACAGCAAAGGACTTGGAAGAGCAGTTGAATGGAATGGACAGTGTCTTGAAAGGAGGATATAAGATGAACATCAACAAAAGCAAAACAAGGATAATGGAATGTAGTCTAATTAAGTCGGGTGATGCTGAGGGAATTAGATTAGGAAATGAGACACTTAAAGTAGTAAAGGAGTTTTGCTATTTGGGGAGCAAAATAACTGATGATGGTCGAAGTGGACAGGATATAAAATGTAGACTGGCAATGGCAAGGAAAGCGTTTCTGAAGAAGAGCAATTTGTTAACATCGAGTATAGATTTAAGTGTCAGGAAGTCATTTCTGAAAGTATTTGTATGGAGTGTAGCCATGTATGGAAGTGAAACATGGACGATAAATAGTTTGGACAAGAAGAGAATAGAAGCTTTCGAAATGTGGTGCTACAGAAGAATGCTGAAGATTAGATGGGTAGATCACATAACTAATGAGGAAGTATTGAATAGGATTGGGGAGAAGAGAAGTTTGTGGCACAACTTGACCAGAAGAAGGGATCGGTTGGTAGGACATGTTCTGAGGCATCAAGGGATCACCAATTTAGTATTGGAGGGCAGCGTGGAGGGTAAAAGTCGTAGAGGGAGACCAAGAGATGAATACACTAAGCAGATTCAGAAGGATGTAGGTTGCAGTAGGTACTGGGAGATGAAAAAGCTTGCACAGGATAGAGTAGCATGGAGAGCTGCATCAAACCAGTCTCAGGACTGAAGATCACAACAACAACAACAGAATTAATTACTGACGTGTTCGTATTCGTATCTAATATCGCAGCCCCGTATCTGAAAATGTGGAACCTGTTGTACTGATTGTTCATCTAGTACTGCTTTGGAACGAGCTGGTAATTTTCCTTTTAAGTCCATTGCTTTGATTATTTTATTGAAATTTTTAGATGAAATTTGTTACATAAAAATTTATTTAGGCGATGGATTGCAAATTGGACGTCGTTTTTGCCTTCTTAATAATTTTAAGTAAGTTGTTTAGGTTTTTATGTTGGTAACGCCACTTAGCGCTCTGTATGAAAGTCACTGACTGTGCTGTGTGCAATCTGTGGCTGGTTGGCATTGTTGGAATATTCGCTATTGTAGTGTTGGGCAGTTGGATGTGAACAGCGCGTAGCGTTGCGCAGTTGGAGGTGAGCCGTCAGCAGTGGTGGATGTGGGGTGAGAGATGACAGAATTTTGAGAGCGGACGATCTGGGCGTGTGTCCGACAGAAACAGGAAATTTGTAAGACTGGATGTCAATAACTGATATATATATATATATATATATATATATATATATATATATATATATATATTACGACTTTTGAACATTATTGAGGTAAATACATTGTTCTCTATCAAAATCTTTCATTTTCTAACTATGCCTATCAGTAGTTAGTGACTTAAGTAGTTTGAATCTTTTATTTAGCTGGCAGTATTGGCGCTCGCTGTATTGCAGAAGTTTGAGTAACGAAGATTTTTGTGAGGTAAGTGATTCATGAAAGGTATAGGCTATTGTTAGTCAGGGCCATTCCTTTGTAGGGATTATTGAAAGTCAGATTGCGTTGGTGTCAGTTTAGTGTTGATCAGAATAAGTAAAGAGAGAAATGTCTGAGCACGTTCAGTTTTGATCACCTGTTTGAAAATCAAATAACGTAAGAGGTTTATCAGCACAGTCATTCATAAATTTTTGTAAGGGGATGTTTCATAATTACTCGTTCATTGGCAAAAAGCAGAGTATTTACGTATGTATGTGTGTGTGTGTGTGTGTGTGTGTGTCCTTCTACTAATCTAGCATCTTGTTTATCTTCTCGTTGCAACAGTCTAAGAATCCCGTCTAAGTGTATAATAAGTACAGTAAGAGAACAGCTACACCCTTGTCACAGATCGGTTGATCTTTGTTGTTTCTGTCTTCTTTTTCTCTGTATTTATTATATTGTCTGTGCGTATATACAGCTTCTTTACTACTCGTATTAAATGTCTCACATTCCGTCATTTTTCCATGATATTACGAAGCTTGATTCGGTTCACTCAGTCAAAAGCTTTTTCTTAATCTGTGAGTGGAGTGTGACTGTCCAGCTTCTATTGTCTATACTCGTCGCTTTTCAATTAACTGTCATACAATAGTAACATTGTCAGTACAAAATCTTCTCTTTCTGAAAACATTTTGTTTCTTCATTAGGAAGGCATACATGCTTTTTGCCATTTTATTGTTAATGATTATTCCGTAGAGCTTGTAAGAATTAACAATCGCTAATCCTCGCCGCCAATATGGCGACTCCTCAAATATGTCCTTTGTTTTCCATGCAGACATGTCGTTTAATAATTTCTGCAGTTTCGTGTTGAAACATCTTGTATGTAGGAGACAAAAAGATGGCATTAAAGCAAAGAGTGTGAGACACAATTATATCATTACTTGCACGATTAAACAAGGAAATTGGAAAAACTACAATAGACGTAAAAGCTTTACCAGTATGATGGCCTTTCCAATGTACAGATATTTTACTGGCTCTTGATATTTAAAGATGAAAAGGGGTGATCTACGGAATGAAATACAGCCGAAATGGTGCTTTAAACATAAAGTTTAGTTGATTTTGACAGGACAGTAATTTTGCTTGGTTCAAATGGCTCTGAGCACTATGGGACTTAACTGCTGAGGTCATCAGTCCCCTAGAACTTAGAACTACTTAAACCCAACTAACCTAAGGACATCATACACATCCATGCCCGAAGCAGTATTCGAACCTGCGACCGTAGCGGTCGCGCGGTTCCAAACGGTAGCGCCTAGAACCGGTAATTTTGCTAGTGTTGAGTTTATGAATCAGGCTGACTGTTATAGGGAAGGTTTTAACAGGAGTGGAGCCATACAAGGTTCGTCGAGCTTTTATTAGAATAACAACAGTTAGCAGACTTCGTACAGAATTTTTATAAAGATCACAATATATTTCAGAGAGTCGTTAATGGGCATGAAAGCTGTTTTTCCATTGTTTTACGAAAGTAAATTTTCACGAAATCAAATGAGTATCATTATCTACTCGGAAACGAATACCCTTTTCAGGAGTCGGACAGCAAGACAATAGTCATCGCACTTTGTCAGAGTTGGTGAAGTGCTCGTTTGTTCTTTGGGGCACCTCAGAGAATAGACAACGTTATCTTGATGTAACGCAATTTACTTCTGACAGCGCGCGACGTCTCTCGGGAGAAATGCGGCAGAAGAACTGTTGAGCAATACCGCGCCCTCGAACTGCAAAGCAGTTTCTGGCTTCACAGTCCGTCTGTCAAAACCGGTGCCTACACTGTTCTCCAGATTTGCTGCTGCCAAACGCGTCCTTTTTACTCAAAATTAAGTTTACCTTGTATTGGTAAAATTTACTAGGTATAAAATATTCTTCCCATTGTAAAGGAGAGTCTGTACAATTACCCCTTTCGTGCCTTTGACACGACAGCTCTTAACGTAAGATCTAGAGGGAGGTTAATTTGAATTTAAATAACTGAATCGTCCAAATCTATTTTTGCATCCACTGTGCGAATGACTGTAGCGTAGCAGAGGATACTTTTTATTACTGTGTATTAGCAACTCGACCTGAGTACCTGTTCCATTCGCGTATGGGGGAGTAATGATTCCTTTACATTCTATGGCAGGAAACAAGCGACATGAATAATATTTACGGCTTATTTTCCGGAAATCGATTCTTGGGTTTTTCTTTCTCTGATGCCTGCTAGGCAGTATTTCTAAATATTTTCGACACGCAGTCCAGCGAGGTAAACATGCAATCAACTGTATCTAGGTGGCCATTCGCACATCCCTTCTTTGTGCTCTCTCTGCGTCTTCTAGTCGTGTATCCCCCAATCGTGTGTAGTATTACAATATATAACATACAATTTGTTTCTTTTCTAAACAGTCCGTTTCCTATACTGGTTGTCCTTACGGTCGTCAGTCCGAGGACTGGTTTGATGCAGCTCTCCATGCTAGATTATCCTGTGCAAAGGCTTCAACTATGCGTAATCTTTTCAAGCTACATTCATTTGAATATGCTTAGCGTATTCCAGTCTTGATCTCCTTTTACATTTCTGCCCCTCCCTCCCACCCACGCCAACATGCTTACTAAACTGATAATTGATTGATGCCTATCATCTAGTCCGTTTACTCAAGCTATACCATAATTTTTTTTTCTCCCCAATTCGATTCAGTACCAAAAGTTGTCTGATCTCCTCATCGATTCTTCAGTATTCTTCTTTAGCAGCATATTTCAAATACTTATAGTCTCTTCTCCTCTGAACTGTTAATCATTCACGTTTCACTTCCATACAGAGACTCCAGACAAATATCTTCAAAGCAAACCTTCTAATGTTTATATTCGGTCTTAACAAATTTCTCTTTGTCAGAAAAGATTTTTTTGTAGTGACAGTTATTTTATACGCTCTGTACTTGGGCTATCGTAATTTATTTTGCTGCCAAACGGAAAAAACGTTTCTACTGCTTTTAATGTTTCATTACCTAATTACTTCAGCATCGCCTTGTCTAGTGTCCCACCATTTATAAAAGCCTGCCCACAGCTTTGCCTCAGAATAAATCTGAGGATAATAAGTACTGTTAAAAGTTATCCTCAGGCTGTTAGCAGAATAGTGAACACGAAATTATCTGCCATTTTACTAACACATAGAGATGTACCGCTATGCTGTTTTGTTTTCCCAATTCATGAAGTACATACACTATCTATGATCTAAAACTTCAATCATCGCAAGCAACACTGGACTCGATCGTTATAGAGAGGTTTTTGCTGCCGGTATTCTGATTTTATTTCGTAAGTAATGAACCCTAGTAATTTATTATGCACGTCTTCTAAAGGAAATTACTGTCCGATTACTTTACGGGATACTGCTAGTTCTCTGCTGGTACTGAGCACTGAGAGAGAGAGTTGACTATGACGATTAATTTACTACGCGAACGAGCTTAAAAATGGTTCAAATGGCTCTGAGCACTGTGGGACACTATGACACCTGCGGTCATCAGTCCCCTAGAACTTAGAACTACTTAAACCTAACTAACCTAAGGACATCACACAACACCCAGTCATCACGAGGCAGAGAAAATCCCTGACCCCGCCGGGATTCGAACCCGGGAACCCGGGCGAGGGAAGCGAGAACGCTACCGCACGATCACGAGCTGCGGACACAGAATTTGGATCACAATGCTGTCTGGCGTATTCTGTATGAGCTACAGCTTCACCTGTATGACCCCCAGAAAGATTTTTCGTCACGAACTGACTTCTACAGAGGTTCTTGCACCACTGAGTGGACGAGCCCGACTTGTCACGGCGGTTCTTTTTCACCAGGGGAGATGTTCCCAACTCCCACAACAGTCATATGTGGGCTGGTCCAAACCGCATGCTGCGCGTCCTGATGGGTTTCAGTAACGATTCAGTTATAACGTTTGGGCAGGGTTCCCGCCCGGATGGACGTGTGTTTGGGCCATGCCTTCATCCACCACATCTCACGGATGTCCTGACTTTGCGATTCCTTGATGACGTACTGCACGGGCCCTTGGAAAGTGAGCCACTGCGTGTGTGTCAGATCATGTGGTTCCAGCACGATGGCACACCACCTCATTTTTCACGTGCGACCGATATCATCTGAACCAACGAATGGGCATGACGGTTTGACTGCTTAGCCTACACTTTCTTCCTAGCTTGATCCCATTAGACTACTACCTGTGGGGTCATATGAAATCCTTCATTTGTGAAATCACTGTGGAGGGAGACACACTGGCGTGGATTATGGCTGGGGCGGTTGCTGGAGGACTAGGGACTGGTGATCGTGCGTTCCAGAACATGGTACGAAGGTACCTTATCTACGTTAACGTCCGTTATCGTCAGATCGAGCCATACTCGTTAGTGGAGCCCGGCGACAAGCGGCAGTGTTGTATTTTGCATGTATCTGGAAAACGGCACGTTCCAGACATGACTTCGTACGCTAAACCTAACCGTCTGAGTCCCTACTACAAATCTCTCAACGACTGTAAGGGGAATTTAGTTACACCCTGCACATCTGGTATCACGTACCTCCATAAACCAATCAGGTTCATGTTGAACCCATGTCTCCCATATCGCTGTAGAACTGCGTTCCTGTGGTGGGTCAACACCATATTAATCAAGTGATCATAAGGCTTTGGTCCATAAGTGTATATTTATTGGAAGGATTGTAGGGAAGTTCAGTACATCTGTAAAAGAAATCACTTACAAGACGCTCGTAGAATGCTGCTACAGCGTTTAGCTTCCATGTCATATAACCCACGAGAGAAGACACTAAAAGAATCCAGAGATCGCAACAGGTTGAGATAATCCATACGAAAGTGTAACGGAGATGGTGTGGCAACTTAAATGAGAACATTTGGAAAAATGCCCAAAAAATCCTCTTCAACGAAAAATTTGCAACAGTTCTACTGATTCTTGTCTTGTATAGTGACAACGAGAATAAGACAGGCCATCTACGAAGCATATGTAGACAGCCTCTTTTCGGTTCTCAGTACGTAGGTGGGATAGGACAGAAAATACGTAATTTTGTTACGAAGAACCCACCATTATGCACGGTAAACTGGCTCTTGGATTGTGGATGTGGAAGAACGTCGATGCCCGGTGTGGTGACTAGCTTCTATGTATGCAACCTATCGATTTCGGGAATTCCTGCCAGCAGGGGGGCGCGCACTGGTGGAAACCAGGTCGGCCGGCGAGTGAGTGACCTCTGCCGGGGACACGAGGACCATGCTATGGAAAACCGCGGCTGCGGCCGCATCTGGGTCATTGATCCGACTCGACCTACTTCATACCACGCTTCTATTGGAGGAAATGGCTCGGTTACGGCTGCTACCAGAAATATTATCCGTCTAACACGGCAATAATTCACGCGCGCTTAGTCCGCTTCGGTCTGCGGTTCCTCGGCAAGGCTGATTTGCTGCGAGTCAGGTGGTATCCAGTTATAATCCCAGCAAAGAGCTCCGAAACTACCTTAACTCCGGACACTCTTTTGGTTGAACAGAATTAGGCATAAAATGACTATATGTAGAGCGATCACGATGTACACAATTCGTATTTAACTGTCTTGATTCTGCAGCTTTTTGAGGAGAGTTACCGGTTTCGGCTATGCAGTAGCCACTCTTTAGGTGAGCTGAAAAATCTAAGAGGCACGGCGGGTGCGATTCTAAAGGAAGCAGCGATTCTCGGCACGTGCTCCGAAAAGTAGGTTTGTAGGTCAAAGGCAAAGGTCGCCGGTCGGTGCTTTAAAGCGGTAGCCACCTGTGAAGAAACAGGTAAAGAGTTCCACAGCGCAGCTTAAACTTCTTAGTACACGAAACTTAGATTAAACTTTTCTGGAGCCTAATGCTAATAACAAAAATACTGTGGAAATAAAGTTTTCCGCAGTTATAAATACTACTGTAGACCGGATATTATAAGGCTTTATTTTATTTTTTATTATGAATTTGGCCAGCTATGGGCCGCACACAACTTAAGACTTATGGTGTTTCTTTTTCTTCCGTTCTTCCCAGTACTTCTTCATTTTCTCGCCAACTGCTCGTCTCTGCTCATCTGTCCACACTCTCTCGGGTCGAGGTTTTGGCGCATCTTCTTCATACTTTGCGTTTTCTATAAGTAGCCCAAAGTTATTCCAGTCACGTATTATTTCTTCTGTAACACCTATTTTGTTGGCGTCTTTCTTTACTGCTTCTATCCACCCTACAGTGTTTTTCAGCTTACTAACGTAATTAAAAATTTTCTCTGTAATCCGTGTTTCTTCCATTCTTTTTAAATGTCCATAAAATTTTAGCCGTCTCTTCCTCATTGTATCTGTGATCTTTTCTGTATTTTTGTATAGGTCTTCATTTCTCCTTTTAATCCACCTATTTTCCTTGTTTTTCTCAGGACCTAGAATTTTTCTTAATATTTTTCTCTCTCTTTTTTCTAGTTCTCTTAATTCGCCTTTCTTATTCAATGTTAGGCACTCTGATCCATATGTTGCTTGTGTCCTAATAACTGAATTATAATGTTTAATCTTTGCTTGTATGGATATTGATTTCTTATTGTAGTAGTTTTGTGTTAATTTATATGCAAATTCCAACTTTTTTATTCTTTCTTTATTTGTTGTGTTATCCAGTCCATTGGCTTGGATCCACTCCCCCAGGTATTTGAATCTATCAACTCTTTTAATTTTTACATACTTTGTTTTCATAAACTTTTCTGTATTATGTTTGTGTTCTACATACTCGGTTTTTTCGTAGTATATTTTTAGCCCAGTCTTTTCAGTAATCTCGTGTAACATATCAAGCATAACGGTTGCGTCTGTTCGGTTTTCAGTTATCAACGCCATATCATCCACAAAGGCTAAACAGTTTACTTCAAATTTGTTCTTTCCTTGACGCATGCTTATACCCTTTGTGCCTCTGTTTCTTAATGTGTTTTCCCATGTTTTTACTACTTTATCTAAAAACAAGTTAAAGAGAATTGGGGACAGTCCGTCACCTTGTCGAACTCCTGTTTTGATTTTGAATGGTTCAGAAATTTCGCCTTGAAACTTAATTCTTGATGTTGTATCTGTGAGCGTTTGTTCAACAAGTCTTCTGGTGTTTTCATCTATCCCTTTTTCATAAAGTATCTGGAATAGTGTTTGTCTGTCAACTGAGTCGTGGGCCTTCTTGAAGTCTACGAAAGTAACTACTGTATTTTTATTTTGTATAGCTCTCACTCTCAAAATTGTTTTTAAATTAAGAATCTGTTCTGCACATGATCTACCTTTTCTAAATCCTGCTTGATACTCTCCTATATTAGGTCCTGCTTGTTCCTCTATTCTATTTAAAAGTGCTTTAGAAAGTATTTTGTATGTCGCTGGTAACAAGGATATGCCCCTGTAGTTGTTGGTGTCTGTTTTATCTCTTTTTTTATGGAGAGGGTGGATCAATGCTTGTTTCCAGTCACTGGGTATGATTCCTTTTGTCCAAATGTCTTTAATTACTTTGTGAATTTTCTGACATGCAGATAAGCCCCCTAGTTTCCACATTTCTGCCACTATCCCATCCTCACCTGGGCTTTGTTATTCTTCAATGCTTTGATAATCTTTTCTATTTCTTCTACTGTAGGTGGTTCCGACGGTGGATTTTCATGTTGTGGTTTCTGAAATTTTAACCTGTCATTAGGCTCCTCACAATTTAATAGATTTTCAAAGTATTCAGCTAAGATTTGGCAGTTCTCTTTATTGCTTAAAACCATTTTTCCATTTTTATCTTTAAAATGTAAACTTGCTGACTGGAATCCTGTTAAAACTTCTCTGAAAGTCTTATAGAACTCTCTAGTGTTGTTCCTTTTGAAATCAGAATCCATTTCTTCTGTCTTTGTCACATTTTCTTTTCACTGATCTGATGATTTTTGCTGTCTTTTTCCTTTCTTCTTTAAACTCTTCCCAGTATTCGAGTTTCTTATTACTGTTCCATTTTTTCCATGCCTTTAGTCGATTGTTAATTGCTTCATCACACAGCTCGTTCCACCATCTGTGTTTTGGTATTCTTCGTGGCTGTCCCATTTCTTTAACTGACTCTATCATTGCTTCTTTAATTTCTTCCCAATTATCCATTTTTCTTGTGTATAGTATATGACAGAATTTGTCCTGCTTTTGCAGGAGAAATTTAGTGTTTACTCTTGGAAATCTTCTTGGTTTTGGTTTAGGTTTGTTTGGTTGGAACATGGTCTTTATTTCTGTCAGATAATGATCTGAGTCTATGTTTAGGCCCTTCCTCACACTGACATCCAAGATTTCCTTGTAGTTGCGAGTCGCTATTGCCACGTGGTCCAACTGATATTCACCTTGATTTGGATTAGGTGCTACCCACGTTTTTTTCTTTCTTGTAAGTTTCCTGAAACATGTCAACATTATTTTAGATTAAACTGTCTACAAAAATCTATGAGTCTTTCCCCATTTCTGTTGGTTCTTGCATGTGCTGGATAATCTCCAACTACTGATTTAAATTTTATTTCTTTGCCAACTTGTGCATTAAAGTCTCCCACTAAAATTTTTATATGTTCTTTTGGTAATATGGATGTTTCGTGTTCAAGCATTTCCCAAAAATCTTCCACTTTGTCAACATTTGTTCTGTTATGTTGGTTAATAGGTGCATGTGCATTTATAATAGTGTAGCGTTTATTGCCTGACTTGAACGTCAGAAATGAAATTCGTTCTGATGGGGAGCTAAAATCAGTTATTGATTCCGTAAGTTGCTGTTTGACCATAAATGCGGTCCCTAATATAGTCGTATTATTGGAATTTTTAATGGCTGGTTTTCCTTTGTAGATCCTGTATCCACCTGATTCAAATGCATTTTCATTCAGATACCTTGTTTCTTGAAGAGCTAATATAAGTATGTTGCGTTGATTGAGAGTGTCCGTTAGGTGTTTTAGTTTTCCAACTTTCATAAGTGTGTTGATATTCAGAGTCGCCAGTAGATGTTTTTTCTTGGGTCTTATCTTTGAAGAAGTACTAGGAAGCTCCGACTCTTCCTTACATGATGTTATAGGCTTTCCAGAATCCAAAGGCCTAGTTGCACCGCCATGAATAGCGATGGAAGATTGGTTACTTCCTGGAGTAGTTTTCCTTTTTGAAATTTGCCAACATGTCTTAGGTTAAAGTTTGGTTTGGGGAAAGGTAGTTGAACCTTTCGATGATAAAAATTAAAGCATTTAGCTTAGAATTATAAGTGAGGCAGCCACTAACATGTGGGACAGACGCCTTTTGCAGCCGCCCACAGTGGGAACAGACGCTACAGTCTGGTGCTTTTATACAAAAACCTGCCTCTTCCGCCAGTTCCGCCGTTCTGATGACATCATCGCCGCCTTCACTGCCGTTGAGGTCTTCACCGTTTCCCTGGCAAGGGACCCTCACGAGGTACTATCACCCGGGCCAGGTGAACCAAGGTTTTTAACGAGGTGTAACTCCTCCCCCTCCTCCTTTTTCAACCGGGCTTGGGACCGGCTTTGGCGGAGTTATAAGGCTTTATGTACAATGAACATAAAAGGAAACGTAGAAGTTCGATATTTCTGAGATATTCTTTTTGTTCTGGAATTACAGGGTTATCATTAAACTCTCGCTACTTGAGCTAGTCTACACGAAGGGTGCTTATCATAAAAATTTCTCTATTTGAGCCAGTCTAGGCGGAAAACTGTTTACCGTATAGCTGCCCAGCTTCATAGGAATGGGCCGGCCGCGGTGGCCGAGCGGTCCTAGGCGCTTCAGTCCGGAACCGCGCGACCGCTACAGTCGCAGGTTCGAATCCTGCCTCGGGCATGGATGTGTGTGATGTCCTTAGGTTAGTTAGGTTTAAGTAGTTCTAAGTTCTAGGGGACTGATGACCTCAGATGTTAAGTCCCATAGTGCTCAGAGCCATTTTCATAGGAATGGTATTCAGACTGTGGGTTGCAGGATTTGCGTTATTAATAGTGTTAGAGTCATGATCTACCGGTATTGGTACGGCTAAGTAGGTTCGAAAAACAAGCCTCAATATGCATTACAATTACAGGATGTCAACATGTGTCTGGACAAGGTGGGGCGGGTTTTACTCGTAAAACAGTTTTATCAAAACAATAGAAATAGTGCTGCTGCCGTTCGTGAATATCGACGTTTTAACGGAATACAGAGAGGTCCTCTTTCCATACCGCGATTGAAGGACATAGTTCGGAAGTTTGAATCAAATGCCTATTTGAGAATTGCTCCTGGGAGAGTCCGATAGCCAACTGCGTCACAAATATTTTTGAAGACGTTACTGTTGCCTGGCTGAGAATGCTGGATGCACTGTGCGATTTTCAAATAGAGTGCTAACTGTGTCACAACACCTGAGCGTACCTTTTATTTTAGAAACTGATTTTTCTCTCACCTTTGGCCATCTGAAAAAAAAGAAACAGTGCTTCCATTTTCATATGTTGCCTTCTTCCTTTCCTACTCTCCAAAACTTCATTTTTTAACTTTGTTATAGTTGTCCATTCTTACAACAAATTATTAGAATCTAAGTCTCCGCATCGCTTGCGGTCTGTCCAGCATGGAGACAATGTGCCACTGAGGATCGCGTACGCTGGTATGAGAACGTGGTGAGGTTCCATTCTGTTCTAATATAATATCATTAGAGTACTCCTGAAATCATGAGAAAAAGCCACAGCTGCATGATTTCAAAATACCTCATTCACTACTCTACTCACAGAAAAGTGTGGGGCACATTCTTTGGCTTAAAAAATGGCGCAAAACATGTTCACTTTGCGTGAATTTTATCATGTTGAATGATATCCTGAGGGTTATGCAGACTCGCACTCTATACCAGTTAACTTTACCTACAATGTGAAACGCTGATTCATAAGTAAAAAAGCGGTAAAACCGTCATCTTTCATGACATCTAAGAGCGCGTTGCTAACATCAATATGTTTCCATTTATCTCCAGTTGGAAGATATTCAGCTGATTGTAGAAGAAATGCCGCCTTACCACCCGTGAGACAGGCTTATGCGGAGTTGCAAGTTGTCAGTTTGATCGAAGAGCAGACTTTTTGTGGGATCTACTCTAAAGCTTACCGAACGCTCTTCACTCTTGCATCTGGCTGGTCAGGGCCGTTTACCTTTGCACAGGCATTCGGTTTAGGATCAGATGTGGGCCATAACACTGTCAGAGTCCACCGCCCCAATTCATAAGTAACTACTCATATGTCTTATGTGTGTTTGCGTGTATGAATTCCTAAGGCACCAAACTCCTGAGGTTATGGGTCCTTACACTAACTTATGCTAAGAACAACACACACACACCGATGCCCGAGGGTGGACTCGAACCTCCAGCGGGAGGGGCCGCGCAATCAGTGACATGGCGCCTCTAACCGCGTGGCCACTCCGCGCAGCCATATTTCTTAAATGTATTGTTTTATGTCCACATAATATGTGGAGTTGAGGTAGAGCCAACTTTTATTTCACTAATTTAAGTACTAAAAGATATTATGCACATCAGCGTTTGACCCGTTATCTGACCAGCACAGTGAATATTAATCAAGAAACTAAACATCGCCTTAGACTTTTATTTATATTCAAATGGCAAGCAAAACAAGTTAAATGTCACCGTGTGTTTTGTGCCCATCATTATCGTCGTCATCATTATCATCATTTATTGCATTAACGGGCCTTTTGAGGCCTACAGCAGAAGAGCAATAGGAAAAAAGAAACATTACAAATACAAAACCCCAATAAAAGGAATGTCTGTGAATCACAAGAGAGAAGGTATTTTCTGCAGACGGCACTCCATGGTTTTCGGTCGCCGATTCCACTTCTTGAAGGATCGTCGTCACTCGATCCTTCCATCGCGCTCTTGTGGCCAAACCATTGTAGTCACCTCTGTCCCAATATTTGTCCAACGTCTGGCTTTCCAAACCTCTGGTACATATCTTCTTTATTTCTTCTTTCCTATTTACCTTCCATGTTGCTGTAGACGGGTCCATAGATCTTCCGAAGTACCTTTCTTTCAAACGCAAATATTGAATCTTCTGTCGTTGCTGATGTCGCTCAAGTTTCATAACCGTATAAAGCACTGGCCTCATTAGTGTCGTGTACAGTTGGACATTGTTCTTCTGAGATATCAGACGAGATTTAAAAAGATTGTTCAGACTAAAGAACACGCTGTTAACAAATGGCTCTGAGCACTATGGGACTTAACATCTGAGGTCATCAGTCCCCTTGAACTTAGAACTACTTAAACCTAACCAACCTAAGGACATCACACACATCCATGCCCGAGGCAGGATTCGAACCTGCGACCGTGGCAGTCACGCTGTTCCAGACTGAAGCGCCTAGAACCGCTCGGTCATCCCTCGCCGGCCGCTATTAACACTTGTTATGCGTTGTTGTACTTCTTTCGTCACTTCAGTTTTGTTGGTTAACACTTTGCAGACCGCACGTCTTGTACAAATTTATTCACTTGTCTGAATCGGTACGATTCAAATTCATTTAGCGCCGGCAGCGCTAATTCGGATTACTTGGCTTGTCACCGGCCGTTCTTGACACTATCGGGAGATTATAAATTGTTAAGTTTTACTAATCTCTTCGTTAGTTCTCGTAAGTTCACAATCCTGTTCCCATACTTTCGTGAAATTTCGAAGGTATACATACGTAAATAAATACAAAATTTGTTTCATATATTTGTTTATTTGCATTGTCTTTGGTATTTAGTATTTCTCTTTCATATGATATGCAGCTAAACAGTCTCCAAGATGTAACGCAACTCCACAAGACTTGCACATTAAGTTTGTTGTTCTCCTTCTTTGTTTTTGGAACGTACATGGCAGTTTCTTCGAATTCTTTTATTCATTTCGGAAATAAGTATTAGTTGGTGTTGCTTTATGTGACCGGAAAGTCTGTCAATCGGATCATGATGAGATGTACGCGATGTAGTGGCAACCCCCAAGTTTTGCTCAGAAGCAGGTACATGGTATCTTATTCACGAATCAGACACTTTCAATAAAAAATCGTGAAATCGGAGACCCTCGTGTTCTATATTGAAATATTGCCGTGTACGGAGTGCATTAAATAATGCGCAATTAAAGAGGTACATGCAAACCTTTCTTGACCATTTTACAATTTTTCTGTATAAAGGGTAAAAACTCTAGTATTGGTCTGCCCGGTCCACTCCTTTCATGTGTTTCTTGTTGTCTAATACACTTTCAGGTCTTTTTATTGTGTAATTGGTTTTTCTACATTCTCTTTGAGTGTCAGTCGAAGTGTCATTATGTATTGTAGAGATTATTCGCATCGTTGTAGTTTTCGAAGCTCTCTATACCTGTGCGAGTACTTTACCTTTACGTTGATCACAAACTTCAAACACAATGAATTCTACGCGCTTTACTTTCTCTAGAAATTCTCTATTTTGCCGTATCGCTCCATGAACTCGAATTTTCTTTCCAAGTAACTTCTCTGCAAGTTATACATGTAGAGGTGATGCCACTTTCCATAAGAAGGTGTCCGCAGTTCCATCACTGTTTTTGCTAAAGGCCGACCCGCGCCGGAATACATCTTGAATGGGAAAATGAATCCCGTACTCGAATCACACAACATCCGAATGAGTACGCCATATTTCGTAATTTTTGACGGATTGTGAACTTTAAAATTTAACCGTCCACGCGCCGGTATCATTCCTTCATCAATTGCATTGTTTTGACTTAGATTAAAAGCTTCTTTGAACTTTTTGGAAAATATAATTAGCTACGAATTGCGCTTTGAAAAGCCTGTCGGCATTATCTGGTTTATTGTTGTTGTCGGAAAAATAGAAAAAAGATAATATTTGTCTGAATCGGTTGAGGGACATCGTTTTGCGAAATATCGGTGTGTCTATCAACGGATTCACTGACCAATAATCAGCGATCCTTGCTTTTTTTTACAGTTCCCATAAGGATAGCAAGCCAAAACCATTTTCTAAGTGCGGGTCCCGTAACGTCGACAAATTTGGCATTTTTTTATCCAGTTTCCTTCCATTGCAATTTTGATTGTAGTACTTGTTGGTTTCGTTGCTATTATATACAAATAAATCGTTCCCAATATGTAATTCTACCATATCCTCGACGCTCTGTGTATCTTTGGGAAATATGTTTGGACCCGGAGGTCCTTCAAATTCATTATCGGTCCTCAGTAAATCAAGTGCACTGTCTTCTTCGTCTGATTCATCCGAAGCAATTGGCAACCGTAACGTTCGCCGAAATCTTCTTGGACGTATTTCACTATCTTCCGAAGATTCTGCTTCAATTTCATTTTTTTTATATCCAATGCCTTCTTCCCAATAGGCCAAGTCGTCCGGAACGTCATGCAAGACGTCCGCACATTCATCGTAAATAATCGTATCGTCTCTTTCGTATGCCATGATGAAAGAGCACAAATACTTATAAAAACAAAAAAACTTGTTGACGTGTGTAACTTAACTTATTGTTACCTAAAAAAAACACCAACATAATGCAAAAAATACTCAAGTGCTGTCACCAGCCACTGCGCGATACTATGCTGACGACAGCACGGTGGTGTTGCCGGCCGTTGAAAGCTATATCGCGCACGACACTACTGTGGTGTCGCCAGACGGCATAGTGTTGACACTGAGCCCACGTACAAGAACTCGGCAACTCGTTCGAAGGTATGCCCGTCTACAGCAATAGAAGGAGGGAGAACTCGACAATGTGATACTCCAAGATATTTAGTTTTGTCCTCATTCAGCTCCAGCCCAATTTCCTTTGCATTTTGGAGGAATCGGGAAGTATCAGCACACATTTGTTCTAGAATTTCCCCAAGGATCACAAAATCATCAGCAAAGGGCAGAATTGTGTCTGCTCCCACCATCTTCATTTCTCTGGTTCGGCAAGTGTAACGGTTTACTTTTTCCAACGCCAAGTTGAATAATAGTGACGCCAATGGATCTCCTTGTCTCGGTCCGTTTTGGATAATGAGAGGTGGTGATAGTCGGTTGCGAAACCGTTCTTTAGAAGTTGACTGGGAGAAGGAAGCTGCAATTAGACAGATGTATTTCAAAGGGTCGCCAAGTTCCTCTAACGTTTCTCATAATGTGACGCGGTCAGTGCTATCATAAGCGTGCCGAAAATCGATGAAGATGAGGTGGAGTTCCTGATTGAACACACAGAATTTTTCTATCAGTTGCCTCAAAGTAAATACGTGATCAATGGTAGACCGTTCAGGGACGAAACCTCATTGATATGTGCCTACAATTCCTTCAGCCAGTGGTTCCATTCGGTTTAGCAGCAGAGTTGTAAAGACTTTGTATCCAATTTCAAGAATTGAAATTCGTCGGTAGTTGGAAACTTGGGTAGCATCACCCTTCTACAAGATGAGACATAAAATTGCTTCCTTCCATTCTTCAAGAATTACACTACTGGCCATTAAAATTGCTACACCACGAAGATGACGTGCTACAGACGCGAAATTTAAACGACAGGAAGAAACTGCTGTGATATGCAAATGATTAGCTTTTCAGAGCATTCACACAAGATTGGCACCGGTGGCGACACATACAACGTGCTGACATGAGGAAAGTTTCCAACCGATTTCTCATACACAAACAGCAGTTGACCGGCGTTGCCTGGTGAAACGTTAATGTGATGCCTCGTGTAAGGAGGAGAAATGGGTACCATCACGTTTCCGACATTGATAACGGTCGGATTGTAGCCTATCGAGATTGCCGTTTATCGTATCGCGACGTTGCTGCTCGCGTTGATCGAGATCCAATGACTGTTAGCAGAATATGGAATTGGTGAGTTCAGGAGGGTAATACGGAACGCTGTGCTGGGTCCCAGCGGCCTCGTATCACTAGCAGTCGAGATGACAGGCATCTTATCCGCATGGCTGTAACGGATCGTGCTGCCACGTCTCGATTCCTGAGTCAACAGATGGGGACGTTTGCAAGACAACAACCATCTGCACGAACAGTTCGACGACGTTTGCAGCAGCATGGACTATCAGCTCGGACGGAGACCATGGCTACGGTTACCCTTGACACTGCATTACAGGCAGGAGCGCCTGCGATGGTGTGCTCAACGACGAACCTGGGTGCACGAATGGCAAAACGTAATTTTTTCGGATGAATCCAGGTTCTGTTTACAGCATCATGATGGTCGCATCCATGTTTGGTGACATCGCGGTGAACGCACGTTGGAAGCGTGTATTAGTCGTCGCCGTACTGGCGTATCACCCGACGTGACGGTATGGGGTGCCACTGGTTACACGTCTCGGTCACCTCTTGTTCGCATTGACGGCACTTTGAACAGTGGACGTTACATTTCAGATGTGTAACGACCCGTGGCTCTACCCTTCATTCGATCCCTGCGAAACCCTAGATTTCAGCAGGATAATGCACGACTGCATGTTGCAAGTCCTGTACGGACCTTTCTGGATACAGAAAATGTTCGACTGCTGCCATGGCCAGCACATTCTCCGGATCTCTCACCAATTAAAAACGTCTGGTCAATGGTGGCCGAGCAACCGGATCGTCACAGCACGCCAGTCACTACTCTTGATGAACTGTGGTATCGTGTTGAAGCTGCATGTGAAGCTGTACCTGTACACACCATCCAAGCTCTGTTTGACTCAATGCCCAGGCGTATCAAGGCCGTTATTACGGTCAGAGGTGTTCTGGGTACTGATTTCTCAGGATCTATGTACCCAAATCGCATGAAAATGTAATCACATGTCATATCTAGTATAATATACTTGTCCAATGAATACCCGTTTATCATCTGCATTTCTTCTTGGTGTAGCAATTTTAATGGCCAGTAGTGTATTTCTGATGCCCAGATAGTGAATATTAATCGTTTCAATGCATCCATCAGTGGTTGTCCTCCCAAACGACTATCTTATGGGGCCTTCTTGAGTAGTTTTAGGGCAAAACTGATTTCTTCCTCTCATGATTCAGGGACTTCTCCACTATCAAAAGGTCTGAATTGTCACCGTCAGTCCCACGCCCGAGTTCCCGGGTTCGATTCCCGGCGGGGTCAGGGATTTTCTCTGCCTCGTGATGACTGGGTGTTGTGTGCTGTCCTTAGGTTAGTTAAGTTTAAGTAGTTCTAAGTTCTATGGAACTGATGACCATAGATGTTAAGTCCCATAGTGCTCAGAGCCATTTTTTGTCACCGTCAGTGGGACGTCCCGACCCAGTAGGTCTCAAAATACTTTTTAAATCGGTTTGCCTGCTCTTCTGGCGGTACCACTTCACCTGTCTCATTCGTTAGAACCAATGTACGTTGTCGGTAGACACCTGTGGCAAATCTTGAGGCCTGGAAAAACGAGCGTGATGACTTTGCTACTTTTATTGCTTTCAACCCTTTTATGCTGTTCCCGTTTCTTTTTTATCATGAGCTTGTCCTTGTTACGCCTGGCTCCACAGTAGGATAACATATCTTCTCAAAATGGTTCAAATGGCTCTGAGCACTATTCGACTTAACTTCTGAGGTCATCAGTCGCCTAGAACTTAGAAGTAATTAAACCTAACTAACCTAAGGACATCACACACATCCATGCTCGAGGCAGGATTCGCACCTGCGACCGTAGCGGCCGCTGGGCTCCAGACTGTAGCGCCTAGAACCGCACGGCCACTCCGGCCGGCACCTAGCTTCTGACAATTTTTGTAACCACTGTATTCTCTTCGCTGATCTCATACCAACAGATTCTCGACATCCTCCATCGAACCAAGGTTTACTTCTGCGTTTTGGATGGCAAACAAGTTCTCCTTTTTCACCCTGTAACACTGCATTCCTCAACAGCAACTATGCATCTTCCACGTTGGTAGGGTTTCCGATATTGTGAGGTTTTCTGCAATTTTATCTTGATAGCGGTTTCTCACTTCTATATCTTACAACTTATCCATGTCAAAGCGGGCTATTTTTCAGGATTTCTTTGCCACTTGGTAGACAGTTTTAGTCGGATCGGAATTCATATCTGCCCCGCGGAAAGATCGCTCATGTTCGACACCACCATAGTGTCCTCGGTCAACAAGAACATGGTGGATCTGATTCGTACTTCCACCTGGGGATATCTAGGTGACATCAAGGTGAGTTCAAGGTAGGAATCTTTCTTTGTTTCCTCATCAGCATCCTCTGATGGAGCATGACAGTTCACTAGGCAGATCTTACATCATTTAGCATTTAAAATCAGCCAAGAGATGCGGTCATTTACTGGAGCTCGTTTGTTGACAGCCGATATCATTATTTGTTGTGGACAGAAAATCCGACCCCCGAAGTCCAGGCCTGACCTTCCTCATTGCTGCTAAAGAGCGTGTGGGTATCTCCAATCTTCATAACACCCTCAGAAAGTCTCGTTTCTAGGATTGCTGTCACTGGGCATTGATATTTACCCAGTTCTTCTTCAAGATGTTTCATTCCCCCTGTCGTGATTGACCTTACATTCCATATTCCAATTCTAAATCCAGAGAATCCACTTACGTACTCAGTTTTGTCAACATTTTGATCTGTTCGACTTTTCCTTTTGTCTTTTTCTTTAGCCGGGTACTTTTATTTTTTTACAGGTTCAGTTCTGTGCCCTTAGCCAGTAAAAAGAAATGTTTATCCGCTGAGGATATGGCTCATTCGATTCGACCTCGTGTCGATCTCAGTGATTCTGCTAGTAGGTTTAAATGTAGTTAACAGGCGATTGCCCAACCACAACTAGGCGCTAGTAGTCCCGTAAACATTTTCAACTCAGGCATGCTAGATACACACAGGAAGATTATTAAAAAACAGTCACAGAGGAATATTTGAAAAAATCGTGGAGTGAAATACATACTATTCTGCAGCTCTGCAGTTTCTGTCATGCATTTAAGCGCTCTCATTAGGGGTTAGCCCCACCTTCACATATTCTGTAGCTACTTCCCAGGACCCTTCCTAAAATTAAGGTTTAAAATCCATGTCTTTTGTTAACAATAGGTATTAAGTTGAGAATTACGGGTACTAAGATATCTTGTACGTTTCCCGCAATACCTCATTAATGAATTAAGTTATCTGCAAATGGTTTTTCCCAGTTTCAAGAACTTAAGAATATGTGTCCGGTGACTGGAGGTCAACAATTTCATGTGTCCTGGCTTGTATGAAGTGAAGTATGCCAGCAATTTGCTTTCTCCAAACTCACTTCAAACTGTCGAAGTTCCATTAACCATTCTTTTAAAAGACATAGCGATTTTGTTCCAACTGAAGCATCGCCCACTTGAATGGACGCCATTGGGAATTTTTCGCGATGAATGTTTTGCAGATGAATGGTTACTAAATTTACATCAGTTGTCCAACGAGACAGCCTAAAAGGTAAATAATAATAATAAATATAATAATAATAATAATACAAATTATGGATACAATATTACTGGAACATACCAACACAAAATCACACATTTCCTATACATGGATGATCTAAAACTACTGGCAGCAACAAATCAACAACTCAACCAATTACTAAAGATAACAGAAGTATTCAGCAATGATGTAAATATGGCTTTTGGAACAGACAAATGTAAGAAAAATAGCATAGTCAAGAGACAACACACTAAACAAGAAGATTAAATATTGGATAACCACAGCGACTGCATAGAAGCGATGGAAAAAACAGATACCTATAAATATCTAGGATACAGACAAAAAATAGGAATAGATAATACAAATATTAAAGAAGAACTAAAAGAATAATATAGATAAAGACTAACAAAAATACTGAAAACAGAATTGACAGCAAGAAACAAGACAAAAGCTATAAATACTTACGCTATACCAATATTGACCTACTCATTTGGAGTAGTGAAATGGAGTAACACAGACCTAGAAGCACTCAATACACTTACACGATCACAGTGCCACAAATATAGAATAAATCACATACATTCAGCAACTGAAAGATTCACATTAAGCAGAAAGGAAGGAGGAAGGGGATTTATCGACATAAAAAACCTACATAATGGACAGGTAGACAATTTAAGAAAATTCTTTATAGAACAAGCAGAAACTAGCAAAATACACAAAGCAATCACTCATATAAATACATCGGCTACACCACTGCAATTTCATAACCACTTCTACAACCCTTTAGATTACATAACATCAACGGATACGAAGAAAGTAAATTGGAAAAAGAAAACACTACATGGCAAGCAAGCGTATCATCTAACACAGCCACACATCGATCAAGACGCATTCAACACATGGCTAAGAAAAGGCAATATATACAGTGAGACGGAAGGATTCATGATTGCAATACAGGATCAAACAATAAACGCCAGATATTACAGCAAGCATATTAATAAAGATCCCAATACCGCAACAGATAAATGCAGACTTTGCAAACAACAAATAGAAACAGTAGATCACATCACAAGCGGATGTACAATACTAGCAAATACAAAATATCCCGGAAGACATGACAATGTAGCAAAAATAATACATCAACAGCTTGCCTTACAACATAAACTTATAAAGCAACATGTTCCCAAATACAAGTACGCACCACAAAATGTACTGGAGAACGATGAATACAAATTATACTGGAACAGAACCATTATAACAGATAAAACAACACCACATAACAAACCTGACATCATATTCACCAATAAAAAGAAGAAATTAACACAACTAATCGAAATATCCTTACCCAATGCAACAAATATACAGAAGAAAACAGGAGAAAAAATTGAAAAATACATCCATCTGGCTGAGGAAGTCAAGGACATGTGGCATCAGGATAAAGTTGACATTATTCCGATTATACTATCAACTACAGGACTCATACCACACAATATCCACCAGTACATCATTGCAATACAGCTATATCCAAACTTATATATACAACTACAGAAATCTGTAATTATTGATACTTGTTCAATTACCCGAAAGTTCGTAAATGCAATGTAACATATACCGTACAGTTAAAAGGAAGTCACGCTTGATCAAGATCCGAGTCACTTTCCATTTTTAACCAGACATAACGTCTGAGAAAGAAAAGATAATAATAATAATAGTTACATCTACCTCTCTTACTATTATGACAATAGTATTGACAACATGACATTTCCTATTGAAATTTTGTGATGTAGCACCGTCCACTGCATCCTAGATTGGCTGCGCATAACTGCAGCCCTGAGACAAATGATTAACAGTTTCTTACTAGCCTACATCGCTTGGTGTGAGGATGTACTGACAAATTATTTCAATCTGAGCAAATTATTTCAATCTAAATGAGCCATCTCTGACGCCAATATTGTGGTGCAAATTCTTACCAATCCAAAGTAGACTGGAATAGAGCAGAACATGTAAATAAATCTCTTGTGCCAATTTGTAAAGTGTAAAATGGCGTTCTGTAGTGAAGAATTACAATTTATTCTTCGTACGTTCTAAAATACATATAATTTTATGTCAGGGATGTATTATTTCCAGTACTGTAAAAATTCTGAACTGTATTTCTTATTTTCATTTCAAAACTGCTAATGGATAAGTGAAGCTGCTGGGTCCCTTAGAGCGTGATGTCAGTAACATGTATGACGTGGGCAAGCAGTTAAAAGGAAGTTTGTTAAACTACGAATTATTCTTTTTGAAACACCCTGATTTGTTTCCTTACCCTTGCACTTTTGTTTACAGTTTACTGAAACGACTTTACCTAATAATGAGTATGTCGAGTAACAGAATATATCGGCGAATTCGGAGTCGAGATAGATGGTGCAGCTGTTGAAGACACTGGACACGTATTCGGCAGAAGCGTGGTTTATAACCCCGCCCTCCCGCCCTCAACTAGATTTCCGGTGCTTCCCGTAAATCTCTTCAGACGTATGCTGGCACGAAGCCATATCCGCAACCTAAGGGTTGGTTCCCGAACGCAACTTCAGCCTGTAGAAGAGAAGACAGATTCATAACGTATGCTGTCTCAGTCGTCATGCCTAGAACTCGAGATGACGCACGACAGGTACTCGCACTAGAAGGACATCTAAAGTCGAATCCCGGAAGCCTACAGTTTTGATCTTTCAAGAATCTTCATTTTTGTTTCCCTCCGGTTCTAGGAAGAAGCAAGGATGGACAAATATACAGGGTGGTCAATTGATAGTGACTAGGCCAAACATCTCACGAAATAACCATCAAACGGAAAAACTACAAAGAACGAAACTCGTCTAGCTTGGAGGGGGAAACCAGATGGCGCTAAGGTTGGCCCGCTAGATGGCGCTGCCATAGGTCAAACGCATATCAACTGCGTTTTTTTTAAAATAGGAACCCCCATTTTATATTACATATTCGTTGAGTACGTAAAGAAATATGAATGTTTTAGTTGGACCACTTTTTTCGCTTTGTGATAGATGCCACTGTAATAGTCACAAACGTATAAGTACGTGGTATCACGTAACATTCCGCCACTGCGGACGGTATTTGCTTCGTGATACATTACCCGTGTTAAAATGGACCGTTTACCAATCGCGGAAAAGGTCGATATCGTGTTGATGTATGGCTATTGTGATCAGAATGCCCAACGTACGTGTGCTATGTATGCTGCTCGGTATCCTGGACGACATTATCAAAGTGTCCCGACCGTTCGCCGGATAGTGAAGTTAATTAACGAAACAGGAAGTGTTCAGCCACATGTGAAACGTCAACCACGACCTGCAACAAATGATTATGTCCAAGTAGGTGTTTTAGCTACTGTCGTGGCTAATCCGCACATCAGTAGCAGACAAATTGCGCAAGAATCGGGAATCTCAAAAACGCATAGAGTTGAGAATGCTACATCAACATCAATTGCACCCGTGACACATTTCTATGCAGCAGGAATGGCATGGCGACGACTTTGAACGTCTTGTACAGTTCTGCCACTGGGCACAAGAGAAATTACGGGACGAAGATAGATTTCTTGCACGCGTTCTATTTAGCGATGAAGCGTCATTCACCAACAGCGGTAACGTCAACAGGCATAACGGTAGGCAACGGAAAATCCGCTATGGCTGCGACAAGTGGAAATCATCGACCCTGGTGCGCTAATGTATGGTGCGGCATTATGGGAGGAAGAATAATTGGCCCCCATTTTATCGAAGGCAGTCTAAATGGTGCAATGTATACCGATTTCCTACGTAATGTTCTACCGATGTTACTACAAGATGTTTCACTGGATGACAGAAGGACGATGTACTTCCACCATTATGGATGTCCGGCACATAGCTCGCGTACGGTTGAAGTGGTATTGAATAGCATATTTCATGACAGGTGGATTTGTCGTCGAAGCACCATACCATGGCCCAAACGTTCACCGGATTTGACGTCCCCGGATTTCTTTCTGTAGGGAAAGTTGAAGGATATTTGCTATCGTGATCCACCGACAACGCCTGACAACATGCGTCAGCGCACTGTCAGTGGATGTGCGAACATTACGGAAGGCGAACTACTCTCTGTTGAGCGGAATTTCGTTACACGTATTGCCAAATGCATTGAGGTTGACGGACATCATTTTGAGGATTTGTTGCATTAATGTGGTATGTACAGGTAATCAGGCTGTAACAGCATGCGTTCTCAGAAATGATAAGTTCACAAAGGTACATGTATCACATTGTAACAAAATGTTCAAACGTATCTATGTTCTGTATTTTAATTTAAAAAGCCTTCCTGTTACCAACTGTTCGTCTAAAATTGTGAGCCATATGTTTGTGAGTATTACAGCGCCATCTGTCACAAAGCGAAAAAAGTGGTCCAACTAAAACATTCATATTTCTTTACGTACTACACGAATATGTAGTAAAAAATTGGGCTTCCTGTTTAAAAAAAAACGGAGTTGATATCCGTCCGACCTACGGCAGCGCCATCTAGCAGGCCAACCATAGCGCCATCTGGTTTCCCCCTTCAAGTTAGACAAGTTTCTTTCTTTGCATTTTTTTCGTTTGACGCTTATTTCGTGAGGTATTTGGCCTGGTCACGATCAATGGACCACGCTGTATACAAACACCTCGTCACCAGAGTGGTCAAGAGTGTAAACGTTTATCATTATCGACACTTTTACTAAGGGTAGATGTCAGTATCTCGTATTCGGTGGATGCTGTATCGCTGATGTGCTACAGTGTTCTGGACATTACAGTTTTTCGCCAAGGTGTGGAATCCTCAGCAGACTGCGAGAGTTTTTAAGATGTTGTAGGTAGTCGGTGGCTAGTGGTTGAGGGTTATGGTCGGGCAGCGGCCCAGAAGGACGGACGAAAGATTAATTTAGCAGAAAAAATAGTTTGAAGGCGGTAAGAAGAAACATTTCCACAACTGTTTCCGCCAAGTCATCGATAGCTGGAAAAAAGTGTCGTATAGCAGGGTGAATACACAGAGAAGGTCAAACAGCATCATCTGCGTCGCTCGGAGTGGTCGCGCGGTTAGAGGCGCCATGCCACGGATTGCACGGCTCCTCCCATCGGAGGTTCGAGTCCTCCGTCGGACATATGTGTGTGTGTGTTTTGTTCTTAGCATAAGTCAGTTTAAGTAGTGTGTAAGTCTAGGAACCGATGACCTCAGCAGTTTGGTCCCTTAGGAATACACACACTTGTGAAGAATTTTTTTGAGCATCATATGCTTCCGTGGCCGCAGCTTGATTTGTTTGAAATGATAATTAAAAATGTATTATTACTCCTCGTGTATGCCACCGCATCTTTTAGAGACCCTCGCCCGTAATTCATTTCTCTGCAGCAAGTAGGCGTTCACTAAGGACAGACCGTGATATTTAAAAGCCACAGGCCTAGAATTTCCGTAAACATTAAAACTGGTGCCAACTGCTCGCGTATAAAGAACCAATAGCGAAGGGTCTCTTTACAGCGACAGTGTCCATGATTCGTGGATAGGATAGTGTGTATGGCTCTTTGCACTGTGTATCACACGTGAGCACAGAAAAGGAAGTCAGTCAGTCATAGCAGAGGACACGCTAATACCGTACAAATGCCTCTAGACTTGATAATGGTTCCAATTCGGCGAGACAGAGAATGAATGAGCTTTTTCTGGTATACTATGGCTGGCTCAATGACCCCTGTGTGTGTGTGTGTGTGTTTGGAGCTCACGTGCTCTCAACGCAGAGGTTATCAGCACCCTTACATATATCAAAAGAAACGAAATTGGCTAAAACGCCTGAAATTTATGTGACACACATATCTCACTCACTTTGACCCACACATTAAGTATCTCACAGATATTAACGCAATGGAGAAGAGTAGAGGCGCTATGCCTGGGATTAAAATAGAAGTAAAACCACAGAAGAGCTAAAAGAAAAGCACAGGGAAATGTGACTGGCTGATGACTTACGGAGAACATGGGTGAGCCAGTCAACGTGTTACCACATTAAGAGTGCTTCCCTAAAACTTTTGCTGACAAACTGGACAAATCACAAAATATTAAAACCCTAACCACATCCGTTTCAGTGTCACTTAAAACAGATGGCAGATCCGCTGGCAAATCTGACACTGCCCTCTGGTCAGAAAATGAAACACAGTCTACTAATATGTGGCGGAGAGTTATTTGTACACCACAAGCACAACACATTGTGGAATCTCTTCGTGGGAGAATGAAGCCATGCGTCATAGAACCGTGGCTTTTGCGGAAACGAGTAAGCAGGACCTCACCCCATCTTCATGGCAGAAAGGAAGTATGCTACGAACTCGTTGTGGGCTTTACCAGACGCAGCTTATTATCAGTCACTTCCAGCCACTTGGCTTCTCATCAACGCATGGCTCTGTATTTCAACAGCGAAACGAGTGCATGCAGGGGATGGTACATTGACCTAACCTAGGATCACGACACACCACCGTGGCTGCGGCATCTGCTCTTTCGTTCCTCGCTATTTCCATGAGCCCTGGCACCCAGCAGGAGGACACCTCCCTCCCAAGCCATTGTAGCCGGAGGAGGGCTTCTGGATATCCTGAACCCAGCTGGATACAAGCGTTGCAGAGACTGAAGGGCACTCAGCGAGTCGGAACAGACGAGGAATTTAGGAGGCATGGTGGCACGTATCATCTGCTCCAGCGCGAATAGCTCGGCCACAAATACAATGAATTCTGAAGGCAACCGTATCTCCAGGACACGGTCTGGGAAAACAGCAGAGCAACCAACAGAGTCCACCTCTTTCGACCCATCCGTAGACAGCTGTGGAGTCGTGGTGTTTATTTAAAATGTCATAACATAAAGTAATAGAAACATGTGCAGGAGTACAATCTCTCGTCTGCTGCACCAAATCTAAAATTGCTCTGAGCCTCAGAGCAGCAGACAGTTCAAACACTGGATTTGGCGTTGTATTTGCCCCACACTAAACCACGCCAAATGGCCTTGTTGCTCGTGGACGATCGGAGAAAAGACATCCCAGAGACGGATGAGCTACAGTATGGTATGCAGGTGAATTCGGAACTGCGAGGAACTTCGATGCCTGACGCACCATAAGGAGTTGTCGTCGGATTGTAAGTGGCTGTTCACCAGCCTCAGCACAGAGACTGGGTATGGCGCTGGTCCTATAACCGCACGTGGGCAGCCAAATCGTCTCATAGTGGACAGTGTCAATGATCTTCAAATAAGAAGGCCTAGCCGATCCATACACTGTGCATCCATAGTGTAACCCTGAACGCACGAAAGTCATATAAAACTGAAGCAGATGCGCCCTACCTGCTCCCCAAGACCTGTGCATAACGCATTTGATGATATGCAGAACCTTCTGCGTTCTGGCTTTAGGTCTCGCGGATGCAGTAACTACGAAAATTTGGAGTAAAATATGGGAACCAGTAAATGTAGACTAGCGTCCCTCATATTCAAGTCAGGTAAATAAAAAATACGACGAGATGGATTAAAATGAACACACTCACACTTATCTGCAGAAGAGTGAAAACCTGTCTTTGCAGCCCACTCCTCTAACTTCCGCACTGTAAGTCGTAACTGACGCGTCGCTGTTGGAACACTGAAGAAGGAACAGAAAACAGCAAAATCGTCCACAAATAAGAAGCACTGTACAGGACTCCGTACCATAGGCGTAATACAGTTTACGATTATGGCAAACAGGGTAACACTTAAGACATTGCCCTGAGGAACACCGTTTTCCTGCTCAAAACGATCCACGTCACCAACTCTAGACCTAAAAAGCATTAATACAGGGAGGACAGTATGAAAAAGGGGAGTTGGCCACGAAAGCCCCATTGACGGAATTTTACGAGAATATTGTGTCTCCAAGTAGTATCTTAGGCCTTACTGGTTTCAAAGACCCAAACATCGATGTTTACGTAGGAAACACTGTTGAATAGCCACATCTAGCAGGATCTGGTAGTAGAACAGTGGGCTGAAATCTCCAGAACCCACACTGAGTGCAGATCAGGAGTTGCCTAATCTCTGAAACAAGGCCATATGAAGGTTAACCATTCGTTCCAGGGTTTTCCCTACACATCTCGTTAAGGCGACGCTCTGGTAAGTACTGGGACATAAGTGGTCGTTTCCTGGTTTTAGGGGAGGTATCAGATTAGCCTCTCTCTACGAGTTGGGAAATTGGCCAGGCTGCCATATCAAAATATTCTAGAAGGATTTCCTTTCACGCTGCTGGCAAATGTCAAAGCATTCAGTATTGGATTTGGTCATGACCGGACGCAGGATCAAGAGTCTCAGTCAATGACGTTTCCACCTCCCACAATGAGAAACAGTAGCTGTATGCCTCAGGGTTGTGGCATCTGCAGTCTAACTAGCCTCACCCAACAATCGCACGGTAGCGGCGAAACGTTGAATCCTTGTTGGCATCGGCAGTAGTCGGTAAAAAATGTACTGCCATCATCTGAGCGATGTCTCTAGCCGTTATTTAGAGACAACCCTGTTTCAACACTGCTGCTATGGATGATGGCTTCCCGGACTTTCGTAGAACAAATGGAACGATTGATGAAGTCCAGGAATGAGTGCAACGACCTTTTCTTGCTCTCCTTAATTACGCGTTGAGCCTTGGCTCTCGCGACCCGAACAGTCAGAGAGATGTCACACAGGATGACTTAGACATCATCGCACTTTTTTATTTCCTGACTCTGTTGATGGAGGGCTCTTTGCCCTTGATTCTCCGCAACGTTGGCAACCACGGCTTTGTCTGACGTTCTGAAAGGAAGAGTAGGTTTTGAGTTAACTGCAGCAGCATAAGTGCACTGGCAAACGCAGGTACTAGTACTGACATTAGCAACCCCCTTTTGTGTAGAGGCATCAGTTTTCTGAACTGTATGTTTAAGAACAGGCACAAAGGAGTTAGCAAAATTTGGGGGCTGCATGGACTTAAAGATCTTTTTGGCCTGACAGAGCTATACAGATGTGGGACGAGCGGCTGACCCTGATGGACAACAAGCAGCCCGCTGTCTGGGCTTATCTCACACCGGCTGCTCTCATACGGCCACACTGAGGCAGCTCTGAATAGAGCACAATCTACTAACACGTGGTCCCCTCCTCCAGCGTGAAGACCAGCAACATGTGTCTCACGTGCACAGCTCACTGTACACCACAATTTAACCGAATGCTGTTTGTATTCTGATAAGGAGACAGTCGCAAATTTAGGTAGTGATCTGCTATCTGGTTTAGCTGATGACGACGCAAATCCAGTTACGCTTTTAAAATTTTGTGTTGTGTTTGGAATCCAGTCTAAGGTTTTCAGCTGGAAATTTTAGTGTGTTGCAGAGTGCCTGGTTCAACCTTTTTATTCCAGCTATCAGCGAGTCACAGCTGTCCCCTGTGCTATTTGTATTCTGATCACGACTTTTTTTATTGAAAATTTTATAAGTGACACGAAGAGTGATTTTCGTATTTATCTGTCTATGTACGCGTACATGTGTGTTTCGGGCATTTTTATATTTTATATGTTGTTATGGTTTCGATATACTATCACCTTTATTCACATCTGTCACATAAAATTTTGGTGTATGTGCTAACGACGTTGTTGCCGTGTATCCAAAACAATACAGTACCACCACCAGGATCGCATGACCGCCTGGTACCATTTCTATATCATCTCCTCCAGTCCAAAGCGATAAATGTGCTTCTGTAAGGGAAGGACTAATATTATGCGAATTCAGATAACCTATTGTGCAAATAATTCGCCTCTGTAGCCGAGTGGTCAGCATGGGCGACTCCGTGCAGAGGACCTGGGTCCGATTCCCGGTACCACCAACGAGTTTTCTTGGTTGGTGAACTGCGATCTCAACTGACCGAGTAGTAGCGACTCCACGGTCTGGAAAGTCTGCAAATCGGCCGGGAGAGCGGTGTGCTGTCCACATGCCACTCCATACAGCATCCGCATGGCGCTGCAAGGCAGACGATGACACGGCGGCCGGTAGACACCCGTTGGGCCCTAATGGCCTAGCGAGGAGCTCGTATTGTGCAAACAACTTTCTTTTTTACGCCCAAAGATGTTTCACCACCTAGCGTCATCAGCTACGGATATTTTTATTCATATCTGTAAACTGTGAAAGTGTTTTAAATAATAACTATTCTAACGAAATTAGACCTAAAAACATTCAATAAAATTTTTCTGGGTTTGTGACCGTATTGTCAATATATATAAAACTATCGACGTTCGGTCCCTGTTGCAAGCGACCTTCTTCCGAGTGTAAACAAAAAAAAATCCCTGAAGAATTTCGCTTGCAACAGTCACCGAAATGTCGGTAGTTTTATATATATTGACAATGAGGTTACAAACCCAGAATAATATTGTTTAATGTAACAATGGCTGCGAAATCCTACGTTTATATTTGGACCTAAAAACAGTTGATGACTGCTGTGATTATTATGAGCGCATGCTGAAAAATACTACCTTCTGATTTTTTTATGTGAAAATTCTTAAAGATTCTCTAATAAAACAAACTTACCAACGATCTGTATCTTCAGTCTTCGTATGAATGTATTTATTTCTCAGCATATTCACCCTGGCGATGAAAACATTCCTCACAACGAGAGATCAGTTTGATGATACCGTCACTTTAGAATGTTTGACATTGTTGGCGGAGCCATAATCTTACCTCTGCTTGCGCCGCTTCGTCGCTACCAAAGCGAAGTCCTCGAAGATATTCTTTAAGTTTTGGAAACAGATGAAAATCGGAAAGGACCAAGTCCGAACTATGTGCAGTATGGTCGATGACAGTGAACCCAACGCATCGGATTGTTGCAGATGTCGCATTGTTCGTGTGGGTCTATCATTGTCACGCTGAATCAGAGGATGCTCAATTTGTGAAGGAACTCTTCGAATTCGAAACTCGTTTACAGCACGCTGTTCCTCAAGCACCGACGTAATTACGTTACACACCGTCATGTTAACGCTATATTTCGGAGTCCTCTAGAGGCAGAGGGTTGCAAATATGTAGCCATGAAGAATAAAAGTGTAGAATGTTAATAAAGTTTGTTGTACGTAGAAAGTCTTAAGAGTTTTCACATTAAAAATTCGGAGGCATTAGTTTTCGGCACACCTTCGTACCTTATTTTCTAGGACGTTTGGTTCTGAAAGTAGGGTCTTTACATTATTGTACAACTTCCATTTGCATCTAAATGTTATTCTGAGTGATAGGTGACTTAACAGATCACTTAATCTAGAAACGAAATCTTGTAACCCCAAAATATTTCTCTAGTAAATTTTACGATTATTTGAGAGTTCGCCACCCAAACTCACAGTAGTATCAGTTAGTTGCAGATGGTAAGCTATATAGTAATGTAAAAAGGGTATTACAGAGTTCAGCGTTCTATAAAATGCTGTAACCAGCACAATCAACATAAAATCTTTTTACATCTAATCTCGTTTGAATAATTAATGCTTTTTACAGAACTAAATAAAAGTATCCACCGATGATACCACAAAAGTGCTGATACATGCTCAGGAATTAAAATGAACAGTTTCCAGAATGAAATTATCACTCTGCTGCGGAGTGTGCGCTGATACGAAACTTCCTCGTAGATTAAAACTGTGTGCCGGACCGAGGTTCGAACTCGGAACCTAGATAGGAGACGAGGTACTGGCGGAAGTAAAGCTGTGAGGACGGGGCGTGAGACATGCTTGGGTAACAAAGAAGTTAGAGCACTTGCCCGCGAAATGCAAAGGTCAAGATTTCGAGTCTCGGTCCGGCACATAGTTTCAATATGCCAGGAAGTTTCAAAATGAACAGTTGTTTGCGTGAGAGAGGGACCTGACTTCTCACAATGTACCTGAATTTACCCATGTTTCACGGAACCGGTTAAGGTCAGAGACTGTGTTAGAGATTAATGAAGTCATTTTTACTGCTTAGTCACTTTTTACTAGTATTTATTAGCACGATGTGTTTTAGCAGCCGACTAACATCACCAGTTGTATTATAGTTACGAACTCAAGGGGTGTTCAGTAACGCAAGACATCTTTTCTGAAAGAAGGTTCGTTTTATTCGGAATTTCAACACACCAAATAATTCCCCGCTTTTCTGGCTACAAAAATCCTATTTTTCAACATAATCGCAGTTGAATGCAACAGCCTTACGCCGCATTACTGCAAGGGCTCGCATCGCACCGCTCTATTGGTGGACATGGGGGCCAACATCTTACTGCGCCAATAACCACCCCAACACCCACGAACTGCTTCCCACGGAGTGCATCCTTCATTGGACCAAACATATCGAAGTCGGAAAGTTCGAGATTCCGGCTGTAGACTGGATGAGCAACAACAGTCAAACGAATGAGCTCCTCTCGGATGCACAGACATTGTGAGGCCTTGCGTTGTTACGGAGAAGGAGAAGTTCGTTTGCATTTGTGTGGCGACGAACATGCTGAGGTCGTTTCTTCAAATACCTGAAGTTAGCATAGTACACTACAGAGTTGATAGCTGCACCATGAAGGAAGACATCTAACAGAATTCCGGCCGGTGTGGCCGTGCGGTTCTATGCGCTTCAGTCTGGAACCGCGTGACCGCTGCGGTCGCAGATTCGAATCCTGCCTCGGGCATGGATGTGCGTGATGTCCTTAGGTTAGTTAGGTTTAAGTAGTTCTAAGTTCTAGGGGACTGATGACCACAGATGTTAAGTCCCATAGTGCTCAGAGCCATTTGAACCATCTAACAGAATAACAGTTTCAGAGTCCCAGAAGACCATTACCATGACTGTACCGGTTCAGGGTGCAGATATGAACCTTTTCGTCGCAGGATGGCTGGCGTGGTGCCAGTCCCATGGATTGACGTTTTGTTTCCGGTTCGATGTGATGAACGCATGTTTCATCACCTATAACGATGTTCGACAAAAAATTGTCGGGATCGGTCTCGTAACGCCCAAGCATTTCAACACAGATGGTCCTTCGTCGCTCTTTGTTGTCATCTGTTAGGCAGGGCCAGCCACTGTGGCCGAGCGGTTCTAGGCGCTTCAGTCCGGAATCGCGCTGCTGCTTCGGTCGCAGGTTCGAATCCTGCTTCGGGCATGGATGTGTCTGATGTACTTCGGTTAGTTAGGTTTAAGTAGTTCTAAGTCTAGGAGACTGATGACCTCAGATGTTGAGTCTCATAGGGCTCAGAGCCATTTTTTGTTGGACGGGCACACAGCTTGGAGTACACCAATCGGTGGACGAGTGCGTCAGCAGTATCAACAGAGACGTCCAATTGTGCACTGATGTGTTTGAGTATGGTCCGTCGATCACCTCGAATGAGAGTATTCGTGCGTTCCTACACTGCAGGAGTCAAAGCCGTGTGCGGCCGGCCGGGAGGCGCGAGATAGGACAGGATAGCGAACTTTGTTGCTATGATGACAGGCAGCTCGCCCAGCGACTCCCTGGCGTTTTGTTCACTGCCAGGTCTCCGCAGACATTCTGCAAGGGCATATGAATATCTGCGATGCTCTGGTTTTCCGCCAAAAGAAGCTCAGCTCTCTGCTTGGAAAGAGTCTCTGTTACAGACGCCATTTTGACTGCAACTTGTAGCGCCGCCACGTATCGGAAAGGCAAGAACCTACAGGGACTGAAGCGGGAACATTCCACGATGTCCCACAACTTGAGTTACGCTCTACCAGAACTACAGTTCGATAGTTTTGGTACAGTACACATTCTATCTATCTATCGCTTGCGCCTTCTCCCACAGTGACGCAGGGTCGGCCGTGGTTAACCGGATTTGGCGTGTTAATGTTAAGGGGTGGCCGGATGCCTTTCCTGCCACCATCCCATACCCCCCCCCGGACGGAATTAGTGTACCCCGGCTGTCAGCGTCTAGTGGAAATAGTGAAATAGCACGAATGTGTTTCAAATGTCTGCGAGTCGTGTAACTGAGGCAGGGACGTGGGGACCAGCCCGGTATTCACCTAGTAGGATGTGGAAAACCGCCTAAAAACCACATCCAGGCGGGCTGGCCCACCGGCCGTGGTCGTTTATCCGCCGGGCGGATTCGATCCGGGGCCGGCGCGCCTACCCGAGTCCAGGAAGCAGCGCGTTAGCGCTCTCGGCTACACTGGCGGGTTTCGGTACAGTTCATATACGACGTAGTAAATGGTGGGGTTACCGGGAGTATTTGTATTATTGGTAGAGAAAGAAACGTAAATGAGTGTGTAAAACAGAAACTTGGAGTCGATGATTCCTATTTGCTTTTTTGTTTGTTTGTTTAGCACATAATTAGCACCGCACATCATTCAGTATCAGTCCATCGTGTATATTACATCATTACAAAACATGAATTGGATTCTGTAAGCAACAAAAATTAGTTGATCGAGTAACTTGTGAACTTTTATGCACCCAAAGCAATAAGTTTTGGTGCAACTACTATTTACGTACACGAACATAAAAATATACAATTATTATTTTATATTGCACAGAACCGAACGTTCTTCATCATGATCAAAGATGACAGTTTCCTGTTGTTATTGACAAATACCAAACTTGCTAATGAATAACAGAAATATGTTTCATATAAGAGTTCGACGATGTATTTAAGCGAGTTTTGTATATTTTAGTTTGTGGCATTTTTATTTTACCTTTTTGTTGAGGAATTAGAGTTTTCAAGCGCTGTACGATAAATCATGTTGTTTTCTTTAGTTTTACTACAACATCCCTCTGTTTCACGTTAGCCGGCCGGAGTGGCCGAGCGGTTCTAGGCGCTAAAGTTTCGAACCGCGCGACCGTAACGGTCGCAGGTTCGAATCCTGCCTCGGGCGTGGAAGTGTGTGATGTCCTTGGGTTAGTTAGGTTTAAGTAGTTCTAAGTTCTAGGGGACTGATGACCTCGGAAGTTAAGTCCCATAGTGCTCAGAGCCATTTGAACCATTTGTTTCACGTTACAAATCAACAATTTTCGAATAAAATCTGGAGGGAAGGTTGAAAAGTTCAATTTTGTTGTAAGTCCTGTTTATTTTTGAGTAACAGACAGGAGGATAACTATGTAGAACAAAAATGTTCTGCACGTTGTGTGGTTCTTTACACATCCTCACTTAGTTCCTCGACTGTTTCATCATTTCAGGTTTTTAGAGGAATCTAGTAAGACGCTGATCGATACGTATAGAAAGTGATCAGTATGCGGTAATACTAGATAGATAGGCAACACATCTTAAGTACAGGCAACGTGGGTAAGACCTTAACTGACAAAAGCTACCAGAAAAAATATCGTAGTCTACGTTTTGTTATGACAGTCAGTCTACGATGACCCACGGTAGTTGTATAATTCTACACACAAGAAATTCCACGTTTTTTCATCCGAAAATGGCCAAGAAGAAAGTGACATATTACTTACAGAATGCCCCTTGTAGTGTACATTACTCTGTAATATGATCGTTATTTCCTCGGTGCGCTAGTGCGGCTATGCAACGACATTGATTCCTATGGAGAAATGTTTATTAGTTTACCTGTCGGGCGGCCTAGCACTTGGATGGGTGACCATCCGGTCTGCCGAGCGCTGTTGGCAAGCTGGGTGCACTCAGCCGTTGTGAGGCAAACTGAAGAGCTACTTGATTGAGAAGTAGCGACTCCGGTCTCGTAAAGTGACATGCGGCCGGGAGAGTGGTGTGCTGACCACATGCCCCTCCATAGCCGCATCCAGTGACGCCTGTGGACTCAGGATGACACGGCGGCCGGTCTGTACCGTTGGGTCTTTCAAGGCCTGTTCGGACGGAGAGAAGCAGCTAAGTGTAACGTACCTGATGATACCAAATGCTCCGAAATACATAACATATAGATTGGGTTCGGCGCACAAGTTCGTAGCGTTTTTCCATTAGTCTAGTAGAAACAGCAGATAATATAAATGAGGCTTTCGTCACCAGTAATATGTTCTCCTTCACTATTTACAACAGAGTGCTAACGCTGCGGTACCTTTTCGATTCTGCGTCTGTAGAAATCACGTGGTTTTTTAGGTGAGCCATGTTTGGAGCGCATTTTAATCCGGAAAGGCAGTTCCTTGACGGTTGTTCGATAGAGAAAGGAAAAGGTGAAAATCAGAGTGCGCAAGATCAGGTGAATAAGATGGTGCGGAAAGATTTCCCAATCCATTGCCTATTTAGTATTTTTGTCAGTCTAGCATAATGCGGACGGGCGTTATCGTGTAGGATTACTTCACGCACTCTTAATGGTCGTTATTTTCGGATTGCGTCTGCAAAACGTCTCAATAGTTGACAGTAAATGCCAACAGTGATGATTACACGTAGAGAAAGCAATTCGTAGTACACCACACCGTCGCTGTTCCACCAGATGCCTAATCTTTGGGGATGCGCGCAGGTCTTTCTACGGGGAGTTGTTGCTTTGTTTGGGCTCATCCATTCCTTTCTTTTCCCTGTGTTGGCATAAAGACACCAGTTCTTGACACTAGTAACGATACAGGGTAGGAATGGGCGGTATTGTTCACGAGCGAGTTGATAACGAGCAAGAAGAGATGCACGTACCGCCACCTGCTGACTTTTGCGATTTTGGCGTAGAGCTTACACCCCATTTTTGAAACTCCCCACTGCATGCAAATGTCGCAAGATAGTGGAATGATCAGAGTTCATCATACGAGGCGTGTTTTTTAGTTAAGTATCGTTTTGAAATTAAAAAAAGACGTGCTAAGATACTTCAATAATTTTATTTTTACATGAAAGCCTGTACCTTAATCTACTTTTCTACATAATTTCCGTCAATACTGAGGCACTTGTCATAACGTTGTACCAGTTTTTGAATACCCTCCTCATAGAAGTCTGCCGCCTGACTTGTTTACCACTGCATCACCACTGTTTTGACTTCGTCATCGTCTTGAAGACGCTGAGCGCCCAGGTGTTTCTTCAAGTGCAGGAAAAGATGGTAGTCACTGGGCGCAAGATCGGAGCTGTAAGGAGGATGATCTAGAGTTTCCCATGGAAAAGATGTGGTGAGATCTTTGGTCTGATTCGCCACATGCGGACGGGCATTGTCTTGCAGCAAAACGATGCCCTTGCTCAACTTCCATGGAGTGTTGTTTTGATTCTGGTGTGACGTAGGCCACCCATGTTTCAAAGCCCGTAACAAATTGGTTTTAGAAATCATCACCGTCGTTGTGGTACCACTCAAGTAAAGTCAATGCACTGTCTAAACGTTTGGTTTTGAGCACATCCATCAACATTTTCGGCTCCTAACGTGCGCACAATTTTCGGTAATTCAAGTGCTCGGTCACATTGCCATACAAAACACTACGAGAAACGTTAGGAAAGTCATCCCGCAAGGCGGAAATCGTAAAACGACTGTTTTCTCTCACCTTATTGTCCACTTCCTGCACCAAACTTTCAGTAACGACGGAAGGACGCCCACTCCGTTGTTCACCATGCACATTTGTGCGGTCATCTTTAAATGCTCTGACCCACTTTCTATCAGTCCCCGGTAGCTGAGTGGTCAGCGCGACAGTATGCCAATCCTAAGGGCCCGGGCCGGAGATTTTCTCCGCTCAAGGACTGGTTGTTGTTTTGTTCTAATCATCATCATTTTCATCCTCATCGACGCGCAAGTCGCTGAAGTGGCGTCAACTTGAAAGACTTGCACCAGGCGAACGGTGTACCCGTCGGGAGGCCCTAGTCACACAGCATTACCCACTTTTTTACCATTCCATCACTCATAATGTTTTCTACGTAAACTGCACAGATCTCACGATGAATATCGCTCGCTTTTAGGCCTTTAACAGTAAGAAATCTTATAACAGCCCGTACTTCACAGTCGGCGGGACTCACGATTATCGGAGGCATCTTAAACACTCAGTACACAACGTAAACAAGGAAGAATCAGACTGTGATGGCGTCAGTGCGTAGATTAAGGTACAGGCTTTCATGCAAAAATAAAATTATTGAGATATCTTAGCACGTCTTTTTTTAATTTCAAAACTTAAAAAAACACGCCTCGTATTTGCCAGTTCTCGAGTACATGGATGTGCATCGTTGTGGGTTAATACGTTTAAACGATTTTCCTCAAACCGCGAAGGTCTTCTTCAACGTGGAGAGTCACTAATGTCAAAACTAACGTCCTTAAAACGAGAAAATAATTTTCTTCCCGTTCACTGCCCAACGGAATTATCCCAATAGACAGCGGAAATATTTCTGGTAGCCTCTGCTGCTGCCACCCCTCCATTACACTCCAACAGAGAATATGTCTGGAATGTTCTGTTCAAAAATTTTCAAATGTGTGTGAAACATTATGGGACTTAACTACTAAGGTCATCAGTCTCTAAGCTTACACACTACTTAACCTAAATTATCCTAAGGACAAACACGCACACCCATGCCCGCGGGAGGACTCGAACCTCCTCCGGGACCAGCCGCACAGTCCATGACTGCAGCGCCCTAGACCGCTCGGCTAATCCCACGCGGCTCTGGATTGTTCTGATTTCCCACAAGTCTATTCACTATCTCCAAATGTCAAAATGACAATATGAAAGACTCAAAAAGCAACAGCTAACTACAAACAAAAAATGGCAATCAATAAAGAAACCCTTAGCAACCGAAGTACCAACGTACAAAACAAAAATACTTCGAACTTATGCAACAACGTAATAAAAAGTGACTGAAGGATTAAAAATTATTTCATAAACGTCAAAATTTAAAAATATTACTTTTTAAAACCCAGTCTTGACCGCACCACGTATGCTACAAGAACATAGGTGACCGGTTTCGGTCACATCACACGACCGTCATCAGACCTGTAACTTAATTTAGAAAGTAATAGAAACCTTACTAAATTGATATTAAATATGACAATATGCTTATAAGGATAAAATACAATAAGACATGTTATACCCATGGTATCCTTCGAAGATGGTAGGTGGAGCACTCTTCTCAGCTGCTGTGATACCAACTGGTGCCAGCAGCTGACGGGCATACGCTTAAATACGAAGATCACTAGCAGTGCAGATGGCAGGCATATTATCCGTATGGCTGTAACGGATCGTGCAACCACGTCTCGATGCCTGAGTCAACAGATGGGGACGTTTGCAAGACAACTACCATCTGCTCGAACAGTTCGACGACGTTTGCAGCAGCATGGACTATCATCTAGGAGACCAAGGCTGCGGTTACCCATGACGCTGCATCACAGACAGGAGCGACTGCGATGGTGTACTCAACGACGAACCTGGGTGCACGAGTGGCAAAACGTCATTTTTTCGGATGAATCCAGGTTCTGTTTACAGCGTCATGATAGTCGCATCCGTGTTTGGCGACATCGCGGTGAACGCACATTGGAAACGTGTATTCGTCGTCGCCATACTGGCGTATCGCCCGGCGTGATGGTATGGGGTGCCATTGGTTACACGTTTCGGTCACCTCTTGTTCGCATTGACGGCACTTTCAACAGTGGACGTTAGATTTCAGATGTGTTACGACCCTTGGCTCTGCCCTTCATTCGATTCCTGTGAAACCCTACATTTAAACAGGATAATGCACGACCGCATGTTGCAGGTCCTGTACGGGCCTTTCTGGATGCAGAAAAGGTTCGACTGCTGCCCTGGCCAGCACATTCTCCAGATCTCTCACCAATTGAAAACGTCTGGTCAATGGTGGCGGAGCAACTGGCTCGTCACAATACGCCAGTCACTACTCTTGATGAACTGTGGTATCGTGTTAAAGCTGCATGGGCAGCTGTATTTGTACACGCCGTCCAAGCTCTGTTTGACCCAATGCCGCCGGCCGCGGTGGTCTAGCGGTTCTAGGCGCGCAGTCCGGAACCGCGCGACTGCTACGGTCGCAGGTTCGAATCCTGCCTCGGGCATGGATGTGTGTGATGTCCTTAGGTTAGTTAGGTTTAAGTAGTTCTAAGTTCTAGGGGACTGACGACCACAGTAGTTAAGTCCCATAGTGCTCAGAGCCATTTGAACCATTTTTTTTTTTTTTTTTTTTTGACTCAATGCCCAGGCGTATCAGGGCCGTTATTACGGCCAGAGGTGGTTGTTCTGGGTACTGATTTCTCAGGATCTATGCACCCAAACTGTGTGAAAATGTAAGCACATGTCAGTTCTCGTATAATATATTTGTCCAATGAATACTTGTTTATCATCTGCATTTCTTCTTGCTGTAGCAATTTTAATGGCCTGTAGTGTATGTTCTTTTAGCATAGGTAATGCGATCAAGACTGAATTTTAAAAAGACATTTTTTTTTAAATTTTTTGATCGCTGTTTCAAAAATGTTTATTAAAACGTTATAATTTAGTCTGCAAATTTGGCTGCTGATTGAGCGTCAAAACCGTAAAGGAGGAATTATGGTAGTGGATTAAGTGAGCTTCTGTCAGGGAACAAGTGTCCCGGAACAGTGACCTGGGCACGTGGAGGTGTCGCGGGGCAGGTCTGTGTGTGCGCGCGCCGCCGGGGCGGCGTTTAGGACCGGCGCGCTGGCCGGGAGCGTGCGCGCTGGCGGCGGGGGCGGCCGGGTCCACCGGCGGCGGCGGCGGGGGCGGCGGCGCGCGCCACGCGGCGCACGGCAGGCCGCCGCCGGCCCACTTCCCGTGCCTCCGCCGCTGCCTGGCCTGCCGATCGAAGCGTCGGCGGCTGAGGCCGCGCGGGTCGATGCTCGCCGCGGGACGGCACGGCACGGCGGCCGGCCCGGCGCAGCTCGCGGCCGCTTCCTTGCGCAGCGCAGACTGCGGCTTCCTCATTAGCGCCTCCCGCCGCGCCGCGCCGCGCCGCCCTCCCCTCGGCGCTACACGCCTCTCCTGAGGACGTGGGCGGCTGCCGACAAGCAAGTTTACGCGGCAGTTGCCGGCTGTTCCGCGACCGCTCTCTCCTCACCTCTCCGCCGAGCCCCGGGGAGGTGTACAATTCCCGACCTAAAGCGACAAGCTGTAGGCTGCAGGTTAGGGTGGGGGGCGGGGCCAGCGCCGCCGCAGCCTCCGAAGCTTCCGCGTTCGCGAGGGAACGCGGCGGCTCGGTGGAAAAAGGAAGGAAGGGAAACTTATACGCAGAGGCCGAGTCCTGGAACCCACAAATATCTACGAACGTGGTCAGGCAGTTGTAAAGTAACTACACTGAATGGGTGAAGGTCAAAGGTAATATATTGCTGAAAAGAATTAGTGGGGCACTACTGGGCGTCTCCCGCACTCCATTGAGCAACACCTGAGGCCTAGGTATGTTACCAAATTATACCTCCATCTGTAATTAAATGCACAACAAACTATCATTACATCCTTGATCGTTTGAATAAAAAAGAATAGAAATGTCCTACAGGTGTCGAAAACAAAGTGGAAGAAATCATTTGTCCCGTCATTCTGTCCGCTTTTAATGGAATTTGAGAGCTCCAATGACATGTATGGACACCGTGAGCGTTTATCACTGCACGGCACGTGCTAGGTATCAATTATTCAAAAACAGTCTTAATCGCATTTATTATTATTATTATAGCGCCAACCGGTTTCAGCCCGACGTAGGGGTCATCTTCTGGGCGTTTACACCATTGGTCGACTGCTGGTGGTGTCACTCCTGTCTTTTTGATAGTTTCCTGCCGTTATGTGGACAAGAATGACGCCACCAGCAGTCGACAAATGTAGTAAACGCCCAGAAGGTGATCCCTACGTTGGGTTGAAACCGGTTGGCGCTATAATAATAATAAATGCGATTAAGACCGTTTTTGAATAATTCATTAATCATACTAAAAATCTACGTACTATGTATGCTCTGTATATACGGAGATCACCCTCTAATATCCGCTCCCATTCATCAACGAAAGCTCATGTGAGTGTTTGGAGAGCCTGTGGTGGAACAGGAAACCACGACCAGGTCCGTCAAACATGTCCCATGGGGTTTACGTCGGGTTGCACCGTCGGCCATTCCATTACTTCAATGTCCTGGCTTCGTAAGACATTCCTGCTGACGCCCGCCGCATAGGCCCTGGCGTTAGAAGGAATTCAGGGCTACCACCGTATCCAGCATTTACCAGACGCTCCAACTGCATCTGTTCGATGTACTGCCTAGTGGTAAGGCGGCCATTGACAGTGTCAAGATTATTATGGCTGTCAGCACTGAAATCTCCCCTAGAGCATCACGGAACACTGGAAGTATGTCGATTTCCTGCATGAACCCTCTGCCAGGCACTTAAATGTGATTTGCAGAGTATCCATGTAGATGTAGATTTGGCAGGTACTGCTCACCACGAATCTCCACACACGAACACGGCCATCACCTTTAGTCAGAGGGTATCTGAACTCGTCTGTGAATAACACGTTTCGCCAGGGACGAAGTCACGAGTTGACACACTGACAGCATAACTGAAGCAGAGGTATGAGATGTTGTCGTGTCAAGCGGGGTACTCGGACAGGACGTCGGGGGCGTAGCGTCTTTTTTCATAACCTATTTATTACATTGTAATCGGACACGACGGCTCCAACGGCCATTCACAGATCGTTTTGCAGTGCTATGGCGGTATCAGTACGACGCCGAGATGGCCAGATATCGGTATTCACGTAGGCGACCTTGGCCAGTTCGCCTTGTGTATTGACATGTAGCCCTGTAGTCTATCCCATACCCATGATTTACACATTGAGACGCATTGGTATCTGCAATAACATGACCGAAAGTTCATCCTTTTTGGATCAAACAGACCGCCCTTGCAACTTACACTGCATTAAGTCGTCGCATTACAAGTGACAACTGCCACCTGTATACCTCCAGAAAACTCTGGGGCACCAGTACTCGCTTCCTCCTGATCGATCACCTGACATTGTAATGCATAACACAGTTAAAAGATGTCGAATGATTTCAGTTGTTGACTAGATTTAAAGCGAAGATCTCAAGCCATCTATTAAGACCACAAGTACCACCTGCATCTAAAAAGACTTAATATATAGGACGTTCATACACGTGTTCTACTGATCAATGTACCACTCTATGCTTATCACACCGCATGCAATTGTTAGAACACTCGACAGTATACAAATTTTATATAAACGGGTGCTGCATGCCATAAAGTGAACCTTCCTCAGTGGCTTCAGATGCTCAACGATCACTGTGAAGAACATGTCATGTCAAGCAGCCTTGTCAGCACATGATAGACTTCGAGAGAGAGCTCACATTGGTGCGCGAGTTGATCGGTTGGTCCTGTCGAGTAATATCCAGATCTTTCGGTCATTCGCCTGGTATGGCGGCCCCTATGTTTGGCCGCATAACAACTTGAGTGTAGACATATCCGTCGTCATTGTTCCGGTAGATTACATCTGATCACCAAAGGGAGGGCAACTGTACTGTTCACCGAGCACATCTGGGCTTCACGTTCGAGAGCAAATAATGGACGCCTTACAACTTTGTGTGTTGTCCCAAGCTATTGGTCGGAGATTAGCAGCATCCAGACGAGAAAATTACCGTCCCATCCGTAGGCTGCCATTAACACAACAAAACAAACGACTGCGTTTTAAGTGATTTACTCACCGCAGAATTACTGTTCTGCTCCGCTCAGAAATACCGTTATTGTCAAATATGGACATGTGCAATGGCGCGATTCCTGGCCTCATGGTGTGGGGAGTCACCGTGCAGGACTTCAGTCCGCTGCTGATAGTGGTTGACGGTATTGTGACGGCAAAACAGTACATCGAAGACATCTTGAGTCCTCGTGTGTTACCTCTCATGCAACGGCATCGTGCCGCCATTTTTCTACAGGACAATAATCGTACACACATGACACATGTCTCTATGGGAGATCTACCTAACGTGGAGGTACTGCTATGGTCAGCAAGAGCACAATGTCTATTCCCGATAGAACATGTGTTGGATCATCTCAGACGTAAACGATGCCCCAGTGCCAGTATCCGAGACACCGAGAACCAGTTACAAGAGTTATCGGCCAGCTTGGTTCAAATGGCTCTGAGCACTATGGGACTTAACTTCTCTGGTCATCAGTCCCCTAGAACTCAAAAGTACTTAAACCTAACTAACCTAAGGACATCACACACATCCATGCCCGCGGCAGGATTCGAACCTGCGACAGTAGCGGTTGCGGGGTTTCGGACTGTAGCGCCTAGAACCGCTCGGCCACTCCGGCCGGTTATCGGCCAGCTTACCCCAGGCTTAAGACGCTCTTTCCAACTGAAACAGTCAATGAACCAAGACTAGAGAGAGAGTGTGCAACGTCATACTGCTAAGTGGGCTCATACTGTTCTTTATGAACTTGACTCGATTGAAATGACATCAAAAGGCCTTCTCAACCCTGTGAGGTTCCATTACAAGTTCTTCTTCGCTCTGAGTGCTTCCCTCTTTTGTAACGCAGAGTATGTACGAAATAGGAAAAAGTCTACTACCTGACACCACCTGTCATGTGAAACTATTAATTGCTTGCAAGCTTCAGGACGTAGAATAAATTCGCCATCGGTTTTCGTAAATCTTTGTCCCGTCTGTCTCTTACTATAGGTACGATAGTACATCGGTGCAAAGTAGCTCCAATGCTGCACATAGTTAATGAAGTTCATTGAGCCTTCTGAACGACATAGATTATCTACATTACTGACCATTAAAACTGCTACACCAAGAAGAAATGCAGATGATAAACGGGTATTTATTGGACGAATATATTATACTAGAACTGACATGTGACTACATATTCACGCAATTTGGGTGCATAGATCCTGAGAAATCAGTACACAGGACGACCACCTCTGACCGTAATAACGGCCTTGATACGCCTGGGCATTGAGTCAAACAGAGCTTGGATGGCGTGTACAGGTACAGCTGCCCCTGCAGCTTCAACACAGTGCCACAGTTCATCAAGAGTAGTGACTGGCGTATTGTGACGAGCCAGTTGCTCAGCCACCATTGACCAGACGTTTTCAATTGGTGAGAGATGTGGAGAATGTCCTGGCCAGGGCAGCAGTCGAACATTTTCTCTATCCAGAAAGGCCCGTACAGGACCTGCAACTTGCGGTCGTGCATTATCCTGCTGAAATGTAGTGTTTTGCAGGGAACGAATGAAGGGTAGAGCCACACACATGAAATACAACGTCCACTGTTCAAACTGCCGTCAATGCGAACAAGAGGTGACCGAGACGTGCAACCAGTGGCACCCCATACCATCACGATGTCGCCAAACACGGATACAACCATCATGACGGTGTAAACAGAACCTGGATTCATCCGAAGAAATGACGTTTTGCCATTCGTGCACCCAGGTTCGTCGTTGAGTACACCATCGCAGGCGCTCCTGTCTGTGATGCAGTGTCAAGGGTAACCGCAGCCATGGTCACCGAGCTGATAGTCCCTGCTGCAAACGTCGTCGAACTGTTCGTGCAGATGGTTGTTGTCTTGCAAACGTCCCCATCTGTTGACTCAGGGATCGCGACATGGCTGCACGATCCGTTACAGCCATGCGGATAAGATGCCTGCCATCTAGACTGCTAGTTATCCGAGGCCGTTGGGATCCAGCACGGCGTTCCGTATTACCCTCCTGAACCCACCGATTCCACATTCTGCTAACAGTCATTGGATCTCAACGAACGCGAGCAGCAATGTCGCGATACGATAAACCGCAATCGCGGTTATCAAAGTCGGAAACGTGATGGTACGCATTTCTCCTCCTTACACAAGGCATCATCACAACAACGTTTCACCAGAGAACGTCGGTCAACTGCTGTTTGTGTATGAGAAATCGGTTGGAAACTTTCCTCATGTCAGCACGTTGTAGGTGTTGCCACCGGCGTCAACCTTATGTGAATCGTCTGAAAAGCTAATAATTTCCATATCACAGCATCTTCTTCCCGTCGGTTAAATTTTGCGTCCGTAGCACGTCATCTTCATGGTGTAGCAATTTTAATAGCCAGTAGTGTAATTATAAATGGCTGAGAGTACAATCTTCGGAGTTGATAGGTCGTGTAATATCCCTCTTCAAACTTTCTTCAATGTTCGAGGTTTCGATCCATCTGCTGGTATCCTCTTCAGCAGTCCACTCGTCTCTCTATAGTGTTCAGGCATCCAGGACACCAATGGCATCCTGAAGGGGATACCAGCGGACGGATCGAAACTTCGAGCGTCGAAGAAGTCTGAGAAGGAATACGAAGCGTCCCAACGACTATGAAGATTTTGCCGTCGATGGCAACAACAGCGAAACCGTACAGACTAATATTCTACATCTACATGGATACTTTGCAAATCACATTAAAGTAATTGGCAGAGAGTTCTTCGAACCACCTTCAGAATTCTCTATTATTCCAATGTCGTATAGCGCGCGGAAAGAACGAACACCTATATCTCTCCGTACGAGTTCTGATTTCCCTTATTTTATCGTGGTTATCGTTTCTCCCTATGTAGATCGGTGTCAACAAAATATTTTCGCATTCGGAGGAGACAGTTGGTGATTGGAATTTCGTGAGAAGATTCCGTCACAACAAAAAACGCCTTTGTTTTAATGATGTGCAGCCCAAAATCCTGTATCATATCTGTGACACTCTCTCCCACATTTCGCGATAATACAAAACGTGCTGCCCTTCTTTGAACTTTTTCACTGTATTCCATCAGTTCTATCTGGTAAGAATCCCACACCGCTCAGCAGTATTCTAAAAGAGGACGGACAAGTGAAGTATAGGCAGTCTCTTTAGTAGATCTGTTACATTTTGTAAGTGTCTTGCCAATAAAACGCAGTCTTTGGTTAGCCTTTCCCACAACATTTTCGATATGTTCCTTCCAATTTAAGTTTTTCAATTGTAGTTGTGATTGATCAGAAGAACTGTTAACCGGCAACCAAGGGTTAAGTCCGACTCAAAATGTTTTTTAATGACGCACCCATATATACTGGGGGAGATAAATAACTGTTTTGTCAATCGGTATTTGCAGCCACTAAGTGAAGACTGGAATACACCGATAAGTATGCTTGGTGGCATACCGGGCAAGTGACACAGAAGGAAAAATATATAAGCGGAGCAAAAACGAATGCATAATTAATCTAGTGACCATACCGACCGCAAATCGGAAAATCCACTAAAATAATCGATTTTAACAAAGGGCAGATTATTATGGCCCGGCGCCTGAAACGCTCATCTCGGAAACGGCGAAACTGGTCGGCTGTTCGCGCGCTACTGTCGTGGGCATCTGTGGAAAGTGGTTGAAGAAAGGTGAATCCACGAGGAGGCGACAAGGTTTCGTACGTGCATGCCTCATCAGAGAACATGGAGGTCAGACCAGCTTGAAACGGGATAGGCATTCATCTGTGGCAGATCTGGTGACGAAATACAATAGTAGTACAGGCAGATGAATTTCAGAGTACACTATTTGGCGTACAATGTTGAAAATTGACATCCACAACAGACGACCACTGCGTGTTCCTATGAACACTACTACATCTTCAATTACGACTGAAGAGGGCTTGGGATCATCAAGACTTGACTGTAGATCGATGGAAGCGAGTCGCGCGGTTGGATGAATCACCTTTCTTATGATATCTGATGATGGTCGAATCCAGAACTCCGACATCCACGTGCACCGCCCCACCGACACCGGCCGGTGGGCAGTATTTCGCAGTGGGTGAAAATCACCTGAGCTTCCATGGGACTTGTGGTAGTAACCCAGGCATCACGACAGCGGTGGATTACGTGAACATCATTGCTGACCACCTACATCTCATCACGCTGATGTCTTTCGCGCGGCCATAGCATTTTCAGCAACGTATTTATCTGTGTCACAAGGACTGAATCGTGCTACAGTGATTTGAGAAGCACGGTAGTGATATCACTGTGATGTCTTAATTATCAAATACGCCTGATCTGAACTCGACGCAACATATCTGGGACGCTATCGGGCGCCCGATTGGCGACCAAAAACCACCGGTCTAAAATTTATGGTAATTGCAAGACCTGTGCGTAGACATATGTTGCCTCATAACTCTGGAAGTCTGACGCCGGCTTGCCGAATCCACGACACGAATAATCGCTGCCGTATTGCCTTCCAAAGGTGGACCAACAAAGCAGAAAGTCACATTGGTGATTCATTTTTGTGGCTAGAATTAGTATGGTAACATTGTGTGGAATACGGAAGAGTGGTGAGGTGCATGCCTCGAGCTGCTGCTCGCTTGGGTCCGGCATATCGCGATACAACCATGGACATGATGAAACGAGAAACGTAATTCATCCGACCAAGGCGACACGATAATCCCGTGCCCAGTGCAGGTGTTACTGTTTTGGGTCAGATGGGAAAACATAAGGGTCTCTGCAGCGGAACCCCATGTTTAACAACGTGTGCTGAGCGGTGTGCTCTAAAAACTTGTGACTGTACCAGCATCGTACTCCGTCGTCAGATCTGCCACGATAGCCGCCTACCATGTTGCACACAGCGGGCGAACAAGGCGTGGGCGCCTGACATCCCGTCGCATACTTGTGGTTTCACCGCCCTTGAACAACTTTACATAGGTACGCACGACAGTAGTAGGCCAACAGTCAACCAGCTTCGCCCTTAGCGAGAAGATTGCTCCCCGGAGCTGGGCAGTAAAAGTCTGCCCTTGCGTCAAAGTTGCTCGCGTCAGTCGATTTCCCCATTTGCTGTCCTGTCGTTGCTAGAGTGATTCCCCATTTGTTTCTATTCGCCTTATGTACGTCACGTGCCCGGAACGCCACCAGTCAGTATTCAGTCTCGTGGTGCGTTGTCGTGTGGCTCGTCTGCGTCAGTGTCTTCATTAAGCGTAAGCCAAGATAGTTTAGCATTTTGGGTGGGCTATAGATGCGCACATGAAAATGATTTCTTTCTAGTGTGATTGCTGCTGAGAATTTCTATGGTTTCCCAGCTCCTTTGATGCTTATCATTTCGAAGATTTACCCAAAAAAATGGTTCAAATGGCTCTATGGGACTTAACATCTGAGGTCATCAGTCCCCTAGAACTTAGAACTACTTAAACCTAACTAACCTAAGGACATCACACACATCCATGCCCGAGGAAGGATTCGAACCTGCGACCGTAGTGGTCGCGCTGTTCCAGATTGAAGCGCCTAGAACCGCTCGGCCACACCGGCCGGCCGAAGATTTATCACTGAAGGGAGGCAATAAGTGAGTATTTCGGGAACCTGGACGGATTGGTAGGTAGCTGGACAATGCATATGTGTGTGTGTGTGTGTGTTACAGTGACAAGATAGAGAGAGAGTGAGAAGTGGCGGGGGGGGGGGGGGGGGGGGGAGGAATGGACATAATTACGTAAGCCTTTGGTAACTTTTTTCATCTGAAGATTCGTTAAAAACAAATAATTGTTTTGAGGAAACAGAAACGGAAAAAAAACGTTAAAAACGAGAATCTGTTCCGAGATTCATATATGTACCAAGTTCGTATTCATGCACTTATGGTGCACGTTAAGCGACACTTTTTAATATGTAGCTATTTTTTCTCGTACTACCGACCAATGTGGTTTCATTCTATATAAAGAGGAGCTGTGTGATCCTTTGGCTCAGTAGGATAAGGGGGCATCCTGGGGTCTTCAGAAACGAAAACATTCAGAAAATAAGGAAACAGTCAACTACCTTTGCACAACAATTCATTGAATTCCTATTGCAAGTAATTTCCTTACCCGAACGTCACAGTGGGCAAGTGACGTGACAGGTCAGTGTAATTCATTCGCGAGAATCTAGGCTTCCAAAACACAGATCTGCTCGATTCTTGAATATTCTTCCTCGGTATGGGACTCTTACATGGTGGGGTTAATAGAAGATCCAAATATGAGCTACTAACATTCAATAGGAATGAGGAAGTAAAGCGTAGAGGTGAAACAGCATCGTGGGTAGCAGCTCTCCGCGCTAAATTTCACTCCCTGTATACCCCATATCACACACAATTATTTATTCTGTAATGTATACACAAATAACAAAAACTTTTTACCCTGTGAGTCACTGTGGATCGTACTCTGACGTACAAGCAGCGCTGCAAGAATACGAGAATGAGGGTGGAAACCAGAAATAATATCCTTCGCAAAGCCACTGTTAGCATGTGGGGCACTTGACCACACACCCTGAAACAACGACACTAGCAACATGTTTGAGATCTGCAGAATATGCATGCCCCGTCTAAATATGTTGTTGGTAGCTATTTTTATAACATATATTATTACAGACTGTTTGAAACTTAGGTCGCTTGTAGAACTTTACCGGCTCACAGGGGTAGAGCTACAAGATATTTGTTGTGAAATAGCTGCAGTCCAGGAACAACAAATCAGGCTCATCATAAAACCTGTTCGATACTAGAGCGTTTCAGTAGCCCCAAGGTTGAGGTCCAGAATAATTTGGCTCCAGACGACTCCTGTCTTGCAAACAAAAGCAGTTACAGATAGGAAACAATTGTGAATTTCTCTATTTGAGACTAACTCTACTTGGCGTCCCTTCGGGAACCCTCTCGTCTTTGGATGAACAGAATCGTATAATGTGGAGGTCACTGAATTGTCTTCGTTTTGGAGTTGGACGATCTAGGAGTAATCTCCAGCAATGATACTCCATTGTGGATACAACCGCAGACAAAGAATCACCGATTGGCTTGTCGACTGTGCCCCACATCTTCCAAGAATGAGGATCTTCTGCTTGCGACTCCTGGCGACTGGTTCACAATAGTGTAACTCGATTATTGTTTCTTTCATTTGCTTCTAATGGTAATAGCCACGCACTTTATTTGTTCTCACTCAAATAAATAAATGGCCACTAGAAAATTATTTGCCTCAGATACATGTCGCGACATAACTATCATAGGAAAAATAAAGAAATTCGTGACCGTACTATTACCAACAGTTGTTCTTCCCGTGTATCATTTTCGGATGAAATAATGGTGACGGAGGATCGTGATAATGGTTCGCGTAACGGTGTGCTTCCGGGTGTTCAGCCGAGTTATTGTTTCCATTTGTGCCCAATGTTACGTAGATGGACCCAGTCGTCTTCTTCAGGTGCTGAGAGTTAAGCTGATATCTGTTCTCGGTTCCTAACCACACTGTTAAGCTCACTATTTATAGCCGAGTTTGTGTCCCCACTCCCACTACACCCTTTGATGCAGATTTGTTTCTCAGAGCCCACGCCGATGTTCGTGAACGCACATGCTCTCAGCGTTTTCCTGTTCTGACGAGTGTTGCGGCTGGCGAGATTTTTTTAAACTGAGTGCCGGGCATCAAGCGTTGTGTGGATCAAACCCACTGTCCCAGTTGATTAGGTTTTCCAGCATCTGTGTTTCCATAGCCAGCGTAATCAACAAGCGTATCAAAATGACGGAAAACCTAATAAGCCAGGGCAGTAGTTGCAATTTAAACAACGTTTGGGGGTCCGACACTCACTTCATTAATATCTTGCCGGCCGCAACATTCACCAGGGTAGGAAAACGCTGACAAAATGTGCATTCACGAATATCGTCGTGGGCTCTGAAAAACAAAGAGCATCAAAGGGTGAATAAAAGTCCAAAGCCAGGTCCCCCTGGCTACTTCAGAGGCGCAGGTTTCTTTTCGAACTGACTTCTTACAGGAAGAGCTGTACACTAGACTACAATTTTAAAATTACATTTCAAGAGCTTTTACATCGCAACTCGAATTTTATTATTATTTACAAGGATGTGTGTAAGAAGGTGGATTTTATCGGCTACTCTGTCGTGTTCTCCGACATTCTCCTCAGAATAGGGCTCACAGAGCAGTTTTCAGGTCAATTACGGGGAACTATTTGCTATCCTGAGGGCACTGGAGAAGATGAGACAGTGTCATGGCAAGATACTGCTCATATGCGCAGATTCCTAGAGTGCCCTTCTCGCTATTGGTAAGAGATACCCAGCGGACAGGATGGCTCAAGAACTGCAGGACGCTCTTCTTCTCTTGCGAAGGCAGGACAAGGAAATAATTTTCTGCTGGGTGCCAGAGCAGATAGGAACCCGGGAAAACGTACTCGCTAAAGCGGGTGCAGAAGGTCATGGTCGCCGGCCGCAGTGGCCGAGTGGTTCTAGGCCCCTCAGTCTGGAACCGCGCGACTGCTACTGTGTCAGGTTCGAATCCTACCTTGGGGATGGATGTGTGTGATGTTCATAGGTTAATTAGGTTTAAGTAGTTCTAAGTTCTAGGGGACTGATGACCTCAGATGTTAAGTCCCATAGTGCTCAGAGTCATTTGAATTTGAAGGTCTCAGTCCTTGCTCGCTACTCCGCTCCACGCTGTTACATCATTTTTGACCGGGAAGACCGTGTGTTGGTAGGAGGCTAAGAGACTGAGAGTGATGAATAATAAGCTATGTTCCGTAAAACTTTCAATGCGACCGTGGCTTACCTCCTTGCGACCAGGACGAGCTGAATAATTAGCCCTTAACCGGCTTAGAGTGGGACAGCGTTCATTGACACGTGCCGATCTCTTACATCGCGACGAGGAGCCCTAAGTGTGTCACAAAAGTGGGACACAGCTGACGATACGACACATTTTAATTTAGTGTGTTTTACATGATGACCTGAGGGCTGATCTATGTCTCCCAAAAGGGCCCGTCCTCTATTTTAACTCTTAATGGGGCGAGTGTGATTCGTCTTTCAAGATTTTGTGCGATGTCGAGAATTCTTCCCAAAAGATTGGGTGTGATACTTGAATGCGTCACAGAGTGGCTCGGTCATCCAGTATAACTCATCCAGACGCAGTCTCCTGTCCCCTTTTTAACTGTGCCTGTACTGGTGTTTTATCCTTGATTTTATCTGATTATTCTGCTGGCTTTCATTGAGAGATTTTCTGGTGCTAACGTTATTAGCATTGTCTTCTCAATTCTTGCGTGTGAGTGCAACTTGATTTTACCATCTATTATTATTTTTTAACAGATTTTAATAACTCTCGTCTATATATCATTCATGCAAGGGTGCTGATAACATTGCTGTTTAGCACTGTCGCCCAGAAATCATCATCTTCATCAAAAGACGTAGCAACAGTCGAACTCAATACGACACTAACAATTCTTGTGACCAGGATTTTCTCGCCAGAGTTTTCGGAGTTTTCACTGGCTGTAAAGTGAAGGTCAGAGTTGTCCCCAATGATGATGATGAAGTCCCATACTCCTTGACAGAGCGTAGGGGAACGATGCGGGAGACCTGCACCGCCGGATTAGGCAAGGTCCTATTGGAGGTGGTTTGCCATTGCCTTCCTCCGACCGTAATGGGGATGAAGGATGATGATGAAGCCAACATCCAGTCATCTCGAGGCAGGTGAATATCCCTGACCCGCCGGGAATCGAACCCGGGACCCCGTGCTCAGGAAGCGGGAAGGAACAATAAGTTCCCCATCTACTGATCTCAAATACGCACCAATAATAATAAAGACGCAAAACAAAATGCACTCTATTTTCAGTGGCTTGCAAAGAGCATCATCGACACGTTCTCTAATAGCCTACCTTCCTATACAAGAGGAAGGAATGAAACATGGCATAAAAACAATATTTCGCAGTCGGGCTGGTGTTCAGACTGCTAGTATATATAACAGCACAGCTCATAAAACCTGATGCAGATGATTAGATCGCTGGCCACGGTGGTCTAGCGGTTCTAGGCGCTCAGTCCGGAACCGCGCGACTGCTACGGTCGCAGGTTCGAATCCTGCCTCGGGCATGGATGTGTGTGATGTCCTTAGGTTAGTTAGGTTTAAGTAGTTCTAAGTTCTAGGGGACTGATGACCACGGATGTTAAGTCCCATAGTGCTCAGATCCATTTGAACCATTTGATGATTAGATCGGTGGTCGAAACATATAAACAACAAATCGCCTGAACACCCGGAAGCGCACCGTTAATCAATCACACAGAGAAAACCTGAGAGATCACGTACCCTAAATACCATTCGCCACAGCTGTAAGATGCCTTCTGAAATGTACAGCATGTGTGAGAAATCCATGTACCATTGTAACCCCTTTTTGGTATCAAATGTTATTATGCAGGTTGGTAGTTATGTTACTTCTTATCAACTGTTGCAATCAATTGTTGGAATTTGCATTCACGTGTTTTAGCAGTCGCAGGTGAGTTTTAATTTGCAGCCATGGTTCACTGAAGCGGTCATGTTTACATTGCTGAGGAAGGCTTAGTGGTAAGTGTGGGTATACCAACACACAGGGCAGACCATAAGACACATTATGGAAGCATTCCAGGAAAAATTTATTGCGAAAGACAACACTTTTAGGCTGGGAAACACTTGATTTTGCTTTAGGGAGTGCTGAAGATAGGCCGCAGTGTGGAAAGAAGAAAACACCAGCAGAAATGTATGCGGCAGTCTCTACTTTTGATTGAAGCAGAGATTGCGACACATGTTTCTTCTCGTGTCTGTGAAGTGGACAAGTAAACGTGCTTCAGAACTCGGTATACCAAGGAAAAAAAATGCGAGATGACGTGAAAAAGACTGTAAAGTCAGATCTTTACGACCGGCATTCGTAAAACCGGCTTTCGTAAACGAGTTGTCATGTACAGACAGGAATGAACGCGTTTTTGCATGCCGTGCTTTGTTAACTATTTCCAAAGACAGTGAACCGTACTAATCTTGTTTTCAAAAGAATGTGTCATTTATAGGAACTCATCCGCTAGAAATATTGTCGTTTAAGCCAAAGAGCATCCTCATCACACAGTCGAGTTAGAAAGGAACCTCCCTCACGCAATGATACGGGCAGCGATGACATCATATCTGCTACGACCTAACTTTCCTGAAGGAAGTGTGAATGGCGCACATGTTACAAATGTGGTTAATACCTCAGCTTGAGGAAGTGGGCCTCATAGAACGTTCATGGCTCCAGCAGGATGGAGAGCCTCCTACTAGACCCTTGCAGTGCGCGGATTCCTAAATGGACACTTTGGAGGACGGTGACAGGTCGTGATTCATCAGCAAAACTGAAATGGCCACCAAGAAGTCCTGACCTCACTGCACCTTACAGCTCGTTGTGAAGAGGCATTAAGTCACATATATCTTCATCTCTTTATGATACAAAGAACAGCGCAATACTGTTGAGGATACATTTCACACGGTAACACCAGATATGCTCAAAAATTTGACAAGAAGACTCATGCAAATGTGTTTACAGTTCGATTGGAAACATACCGATACGCTGTACACTCAGTACGTAAGTACTTGTGCTGAAACAGATGAAATAAATTAGCATTCGATAATAGCGGTAAGGAGACATCTCGCTCTTCCAGTAGACAGATATACACTGATGGACCGAAACATTACGACCATGTGCTTAATAGCTTGTTTGTCCGTCTTTTGAACAAAGTAAATAACTGATTCTGCGTATCAAGGATCCGACAGAACGAGAATTTTACTCAGCAGGGGAGTGTGCGCTGATATGAAACTTCCTGGCATATTAAAACTGTGTGCCGGACCGAGAGTCGAACTCGGTACCTTTGCCTTTCGCGGGCAATTGCTCTACCAACGGAGCTATCCAAGCACGACTCACGACCCGTCCTCACCCCTCTAATTCCACCAGTACCTCGTCTCCTACCTTCCAAAGTTCATAGAAGCTCTTCTGCGAACCAGGTTCGCAGTTTGCTGGTAGGTTTGTGGAGGTATGTGGCCTTAGATGTCTACGCACTGGTCATAAAATTCGCGCAAATAACGGGAGGCTGATTTCCGTACGCTGTGACGGCGTCCGATAGCGATCCAGATGGGTTCCATCGTATTTACATCAAGCGAATCTGGCCGCCGAGACCTAAACGTGAGTTCAGTATCTTGCACCTCAAACCGGTGTAGCACGGTTCTGGCTCCGAGACACGGACAATTATACTACTGAAAGATGACATCGCTATTGGGGAAGACATCAAGCCTGAATGGATGCCAGTGGTTCGCAGCTGTCAGCGTGTCTAGGATTAGTACCACAGGTCCCACACAAGGGCAGGAGAATGTCTCCCATACCATAATACTGCCACATGATGGGCTGCACGTTTCGAGCCGCCGTTCACGTCGATGACGGCGTTTGTGGGGACGATCAGCGACCTAGCGTAGGAAAAATGTGATGCAACCGAAGAGCTGACACGTTTCCAGTGATCGACGGTCTAATCTCAATGGTTCCGTCCCCACTACAATTGTTGCTGACGATGTCATTCGGTCAAAATGTGAACAAGGAGACGTGTTCTGCTGCGGAGCTCCATGTTCAACAATGTATGATGAATGGTGTGCTCTAAAACACTTGTGCGTGCACCAGCATTGTGATCTTTGGGTAGAGATGCCACAGATCACCATCTATTGTACTTTAAAGATCATACAAGCCTCCGAACGCCACATTCTGTGAAGAATCGTGCACATCCAACCATTTAGCACCTACACTATTGGCCACTAAAATTGCTACACCACGAAGATGACGTGCTACAGACGCGGAATTTAATCGATAGGAAGAAGATGCAGTGATATGCAAATGCTTAGCATTTCAGAGCATACACATAACGTTGGCGCCGGTGGCGACACCTACATCGTGCTGACATGAGGAAAGTTTCCAACCGATTTCTATCACACAAACTGCAGTTGACCGGCGTTTCCTCATGTCAGCTTGTTGTAGGTGTCGCCACCGGCGCCGACCTTGTGTGAATGCTATGAAAAGCTAATAATTTGCATATCACAGCATGTTCTTCCTGACGGTTAAATTTCGCGTCTGTAGCACGTCATCTTCGTGGTGTAGCAATTTTAATGGCCAGTAGTGTAAATCAAATCGATTAGCACTCGACGCTAGGGGGCTTGGGGGACTTGTCGCCCACCGTGTAGATGTAGATGACTGGGTCCATGTTCTTTAATGCATGTGATGTACGCACTGGCTAATTCGGAAGTAAATTCGTAGCATTTCGACGCGTCACACGTGAAAGGCTTTTCCCCACCTTAACAGTAATCTGGCATCTGGCATGGAGAAATCGCATGGGGCTGTAAGGACAGGAGCAGACGGCCTGCGGCACGGTGCCAGCTGGCACCGCATCCCGCTGCTGCTGCTGCGTACGGTCGATCGCCCGCGATACGACTGCTTTTTATTCTGGCGGGACGGGCGGCGGGCGGCGGGACAGACGGACGCAATAAGAAAAGCGAGGCGGGACGCAGCTGCCAGGGCGGGCGATAATCCGCAGTAAAACGCGTGTAAGTGATTAAGGAAGTCCCCCAACCGGCGGCGGGCATGCTTACCAGCGGCTTCTTTCGCCGTGGCCATCTGGAGCGCCGCCACCGACGGGGCGCCTGCCAGAAAGCCATTACAAGTTCCGCCCGCAACTTAGCGCGAGCGCGGATCTCCAGTCCCCGCTGTTACCGCCGCGCTTCGCGAAGCTCGGCGTTTTATTTGTTCGGGAGTAGCGGATGTGCCAAGAATTACATTCACGGGACGGCGCTCACCTGGGTTTCAGCATTTCCTCTCAACGAGGGAAGCAAACACTCAGCACTCGCGTCTACGACGGGACCCAACATATTAATCTACACTATCTGACCAAAAGTGTCTGCGCATTTCTTATTGGACATTAAAACAGGCAGTGTCGATCCTTCGCCTTTATGACGACATGAACCCTGGTGACACAACTTCGCCGGCCGAAGTGGCCGTGCGGTTCTAGGCGCTACAGTCTGGAACCGACCGACCACTACGGTGGCAGGTTCGAATCCTGCCTCGGGCATGGATGTGTTTGATGTCCTTAGGTCAGTTAGGTTTAATTAGTTCTATGTTCTAGGCGCCTGATGAACTCAGAAGTTAAGTCGCATAGTGCTCAGAGCCATTTGAACCATTTTTTGACACGCCTTCAATGAGGTGACTGAATGTCTGTGGATGAGTGATAGCCCATTCATACCTCACAGATGCTGCCTTACACTGAGATGACAAAAATCATCGGATACCTCCTAATATCGTGTCGTATCTCCTCTTGCAGGGCGTAGTTTAGCAACTCCATGTGGCATGCACTCAACATGTCGTTGGAAGTCGCCTGCAGGAATAATGAACCATGATGCCTCTGTAGCCGTCCATAATTGCGAAGCCGCGCGGGATTAGCCGAGCGGTCAAGGGCGCTGCACTCGTGGATTGAGCGGCTGATCCCGGCGGAGGTTCGAGGCCTCCCTCGGGCATGGGTGTTTGTGTTTGTCCTTAGGATTATTTAGGTTAAGTAGTGTGTAAGCTTAGGTATTGATGACCTTAGCAGTTAAGCCCCATAATATTTCACACACATTTGAACATTTTTGAACATAATTTCGAAAGTATTCTCAGTGCAAGATTTTGAGATCCGTGTCGGGCGATCTGGGAGGACATATCATTCGTTCGAATTGTCAAGCACAGTCTTAAGACATTCGAGAAAAATTGTGGCCCGGCGATACGGCTCATGGCCATCCATAAAAATTCCATAGTCGGTCGGGAACATAAAGTCCTTGAATGGCTGCAAATGTTCTACAAGTAGCAGAGAATAGCCACTTCCAATCAATGGTCGGTTCACTCTGACCAGAGGACCTAGTCCATTCCATGTAAACACAGTCCACACGATTGTAGAGCCACCACCAGCTTGCACAGTGTATTGTTGACAACTTGCGTCCATGGCTTCATGGGGTTTGCGACGCTCTAGTCTAGAACCATACCATCCACTCTTATCAACTGAAATCGGGAATCGTCTGACCAGGCCACGGTTTTCCAGTCGTTTTGGGTCCAACCGATATGTACACGAGCCCAGGTGAAATGCTGCAGGCGATGTCGTGCAGTTAGCAAAGGCATTCGAGTCGCTCGTTTTCTCTCATAGCACTTAACAGCAAAATTCGCCGCACTGTCCTAATGGATACATTCATCGTACGTCTCATATTTCTGAACTTATTTCTCCGTGGTGAGAGGTAATGCCTGAAATTTGGTATTCTCGGCACACTGTTCACAGTGTGGCTCTTGTGGTGTCACCGCCAGACACCACACTTGCTAGGTGGTAGCCTTTAAATCGGCCGCGGTCCGTTAGTATACGTCGGACCCGCGTGTCGCCACTATCAGTGATTGCAGACCGAGCGCCGCCACACGGCAGGTCTAGAGAGACTTCCTAGCACTCGTCCCAGTTGTACAACCGACTTTGCTAGCGATGGTTCACTGACAAATTACGCTCTCATTAGCCGAGACGATAGTTAGCATAGCCTTCAGCTACGTCATTTGCTACGACCTAGCAAGGCGCCATTATCAATTGCTATTTATCTTGTGATGCATGTACCGTCAGACCGATGTTCACCAATTGTGGATTAAAGTTAAGTATTCCAGCAGCTACGTACTTTATTTGCTAGTCTCAATTACTTTACCTGTTCCAGACCTCACGCCAGCCTGCGTGAGCTTAAACGCGTGCCTTTCGGCCTCCTCTCATTGTGGGTTGGTGCTCTGGCCAATCCACAACAGTTCTGATATTATTGAATTCCATTAAGATTCCCGAAATGGTGTATGTCTAGCTATAAGTGCCATTCCGCATTAAAATTCTCTTAATTACCGTCGTGCTGCCATAGTTCAGAAAGAGTTTCATACGAACGACCTGAATAGATATGACAGCTCCGGCAATGCTCCGCTCATTTCAGATCTTCTGTACACCATACCTTAGACCATCTGTAAATGTGGATGTCGCTATCCCATGACTTTTAAATGGTTCAAATGGCTCTAAGCACTGTCGGACTTAACATCTGAAGCCATCGGTTCCCTAGACTTAGAACTACTTAAACCTAACTAACCGAAGGACATCACACACATCCATGCCCGAGGCAGCATTCGAACCTGCGACCGTGGCGGTCGTGCGGTTGTTGATCTGTTCCCTCGGCCTGTTTTTCAGGTCTCTCAGCCACTGAAAAACCAAAAGAAATTTAATGTGCGTATGTCATTTTGATAGAGAGTGCTCTTCCGCGGACTTCGGACGCCTAGTGCAAGTTTTTCTACTTCACGCCATTTCAGCGCCTTGCGCGTCGATGGTGAGGATAACATACACACACAAACTCAGTGCCGAGAGAAAACAATCTTGCATCTGGTCGGGAATCGAACTCAGTGCCGCGTGCTTGAGAGGTAGCAACGCTGAACATTAGACAGCGAGCTGCTGAGTGGCCGATTGAATCCTTTGGTCACGGGTTGTTGAGGACTTGTTGTGCCACCACGCGCCAGCCACTACACTGTGACAAAGTCACAAGTTAGCGATATGCGCATATAAAGAGGGCCGCAGTATTGCGTACACAAGGTATAAATGGCCAGTACATTGGCGGTTGTACTCAGGTGATTCATGTGAAAAGATGTCTGACGTGATTACGGCTACGTGACGGGAATTAACAGACTTTGAATGCGGATTGATAGCTGGAGCTAGACACATGGGACATTCTGTTTCGGAAATCGTTAGGGAACTCAGTATTCCGAGATTCGAGAGAGATTCCGAGTATCAACAGTGCGCCTAGAACACCAAATTTTAGGCCGACGGCCTTTACTTAACGACCGAGAGCAGCGGAGTTGGCGCAGAGTTATCAGTATTAAAAGACAAACAACACTGTTTGGAATAACCGCAGAAAACAATGAGAAGCGTACGTCATATGTACCAACTGATGAAAGATGGTTGTGTTGCAGTGCCATTGGTGGTTATGCGTTGGTTATAAGGGACCAAGTGAGGGCCTGCAGCCAGCCTTTCTGCGTGCTAGACACACTGGACCCAAACCTCGGGTTATGGTCTGCAGTCTATTTCGTATGACAGCAGAAGCACTCTCGTGGCTATCCCACGCATCCTGACTGCAAATTTGTTCGTCAATCTGGTAATACGATCTGTTGTGCTGCCATTTATGAACAGAATTGCAGGGGTGTTTATAACAGGAGAACGTGGCCCACATATTGCTGTCGTAACCCAACATGCGTTACAGAGTGTCTACTTGTTGCCTTGGCCTGCTAAATCACCAGATCTGTCTCCGATCGAGAACGTAGGGAACATCATTGGACAACTCTAGCAGCATCCTCAATCAGCATTAACTGTCCTTATAATGACCGACCAAGGGCAACAGACACTGAATTCCATCCCACAGACTGACATCCGGCATCTGCATGCACGTCTGCATGCTTGCATAAAACTTCCTGGTGCTTACACTGGTTATTAACGTACCAGAATTGCTCATTTGCAATGACTTATCTCGCGCTTACATTAACCTGCGATCTTGCAGTGTTAGGCGTTTAAGTTTGTTACATACACAAATGTAATACAGAAATTTCATTGCATTGCCTTAATTATTTTTTGGTGTTGCGATTTTTTTTCCATCAGTGTTATTACGTTACATGCCCCCATGTTACACGCTGCAATTCGGAGCACTCTAACGGCTTAAGGATCCAACTAGCGTCAGTATGACATCTACTTCAACCGATATTGATAAGAGAATAAAGAAATCGGAGGTATTACTTAGTAGAACACCCTCGCATATTATTCTTTTGATTTCAAAACTCATCCGATCGTTTATCCAAGTATCTGTGATAAAGCCGTTGTAGTACGAGGTATTTTTAGTTGTTTTTTTCGGAGTGGCGAGTGGCCATATCCCTCGTCCGCAGGAGTCTGACGGTACGAACGTAATGAGCTTGCTGTTGCCGGCACGTTGCACTGTTACAACAATAACAATAGGAGACGGCGAAAAAGAGAGAGAGAGACAAAGGGCAGAAGTTGCGGCGGCGCCAGAAAGGAGGACCCCGCAGCTGAGAAGCAGCTCTGTAATCAGGCCTAACAGCAGCGGCCTCCTGCTTCTTAATCATAAAGCCAAGGAGAGAACAGCGCTGGCGGCGAGGCCGGGGGCCGCGCGTCGTCGTGCGCCGCCGCGAATGTAATAAATACAAAGCTTTCACATACGTAAGCTACCAGTTTCGATTATGAATGATCAGGGCCGCATTTAAGCGAAGACTGTCTAGGCTGCCGCCTAGCGGCCCGTACCACAAACATTCAAAACAAAAATGTCCTTAATCCCTGAGGTGTCAGGTCAGAGGGGTGTTCTGAACACAATTTCGACACAAAGCAGCTCAGCAGGCTGTGGAGTGGAAGGGGTAGGCTAGCAATAGAACAGTGCATGACCATTGACTAGGCACTCATTTATTTAACACACAAGTCAGGTATTACCCCAAAGGAACAATCAGTACAAATTACAAAATAATATTCTTTTCCTTTAAGTCACTCAAACATTTAAACAGGCAAATAGCAATCATTTAACTGAAAGCCTTTTAAGAAAGCAAGACTAGAAAATTTGCATGATAAGTTAAAATCATATTTAAATAGGCTCTGACCGAGCACGTATTTTAAAACGAAATACTTCCTTTAAGGAACCAGCGATCAAAATTAATTACATAATCCTCAACAACCATATTACATCAAAGACATTTAAGATTAAACAGTAATATATAACATCAGAGGGCTGCAGTCCCAAGTTTTAAGCAGCACGTTTCAGATGGAATGCACTGCAACAGTACAAGTCCCTCAGAGGATCTCCCCACACAGGAAATTATTGCCGCGATCGACAAAATATCAACATTATTCCATGTACAGACCTAAAACAAACTAAAAGCTCTCTTAAGTTTGGTACAGTTAATTCCCTTTCAACATAACATACATCACAAGTCTAGCCATAGGACAGCACCGACACCCCGCAATTTAGCACGCGAAAAACTACAGCGATGCACTCATCACGTATCCATACAAAATCCAAGAACAGAGAGCCGGCTCCCCAATAGCGGAACATTTAACCACGCGCAGCGTGCGGGTTTGCGGGATGCTGATCTCGCCCTTAACCTCAACACCAGTTCAAATACTAGTCAGCCTACAATCTTGAACCACCACACACAATCCTTCAGTTACTGCATCGAAAGCCAATGTGATAGGCAAACAGACCAGCATATGATAAAAGCTTAAGCAATTTCCTTACTAGACAACCCTCGTGAATAGTACGCGTAATTTTTTTTAGCGTGAGCACACCCACAGTCAAAAGACAAACAACGCCAATCATAAGGACAGTAGCACGTAAGCAAGTAGCAATGGTAACTTCTGCTTAGATTGGCTACAAATCAGCGCGTGATTTAACACACCAGAGAACAGTCTTTACAACATAACCATCAATACAATAGCAAATTACTCACACGTGTACTCCCCCACGATTTCGATTCGTGAAGCCATAGACAAAACGTGGAGAACGTATCGCTCCCTCAGTTCCCCTAAATAACTGACTCCTTTAGTTGCACAGCAAAGAACCAGACCTAATGAAACCACCACAGTTTTCGCCTCTAAATTGTCACAGTACAAGTGAGACTCAATCACAAATGTAATTTTACATCACCAGTTCCCTTATAGTCAATACAAGCGCCTGATTTTCACCCGTTTATAACGGCAGGCAGCAACATTGTACGGAAAAGAGCGTAGACACAAGCTCTTACCAGTTCTCCGAAAGCAACCACCGAAACTCTCGGGAACCACTGGGACATCCAGTGCAAAAATAGTTACTCCTTCACACAAATTACAGGACGCCCGCTTCCCGCTGCTTGGTACGGCGCCTTCCGTTCAGAGCCAACTTGTATATCTCCATGCGATAGGTCCGGTTTCACACTCGCTGCGTCAACCCGACAACCGTCTTCCACCAAGTCCCGGAGCACCCCTCCCCCCCCCCCCCCCCCCCACAGGACCACGCTCGTTACTCCTCGCGTAGGCCCCAGAGGGCGCTGCTTACCGCCTAACCGTTGCAGGAAAGATAAACCACCAGAGTGGCACTATCGATATGAGCCGCCACGGCTCAATCCCCTTATAAAAGTAATAGACGTACACGTAATTACACCGATAAAAAAATAAGAAGGAGCTGTGCGACATAAACAAAAACTGGTAGACGTATTTTTATACATCTGAATGATTATGTCTGTTCAAATTTCGCGCCAGTCGCATAAGAGTAGCGCTAAGATCGTCGCTCTGAAGATGTAAATGAGGTTTGCTTCAAATTCTTGCTGTAACGGCCTTGAGCGTTAGTTACCTCTGACATTGAACATGAGGAGCTGATTTTAGTCAAGAATGCCCTTAAGGGTACGAAGACGCCAGAGTTTGAACGAGGTCGTACAACAGGGTTACGAAAAGCTGTACTTGACTGCTGGCAGCGGTGGCCACTGAAGCGCCTAGAACCGTATCAAGAATCGTATCAATCTGGAACCGACGACGATGATGACGCAGACAAGAATGATTAGCTGAAGAAGACGAATTCATTTAAATAATTAGCTGTTGTTATAGAACTTTTTGTATGCTCCTGGCCTTGACTTGCTGATTTACTTGTTGTATGTTCATTTAATTATAGTGAATATTTTATTACTTAACAATAAAGGAAACTAATTACCCGCCAGGTTAGCCGAGAGCGCTAATGCGCTGCTTCCTGGACTCGCCTGCGCCGGCCCCGGATCGAATCCGCCCGCCGGATTAACGACGAGGTGTGCCGGCCAGCCTGGATGTGGATTTTAGGCGGTTTTCCACATCCCTATAGGTGAATACCGGGCTGGTCCCCACGTCCCGCCTCAGTTACACGACTCACAGACATTTGCAACACATCCGCACTTTTCCATGATTTCCACTCGACGCAGACAGATGGGGTACTCTGATTCCGTCCCGGGGGTACGGGGTGGCGGCAGGAAGGGCATCCGGCCACCCCTTCAAATTAACATGCCAAATCCGATTTAAACACGCCAACCCCGCGCAAAATGCGGGACAAAGGCGCAAGTGATAGATAGATAGAATAAAGAAAACTAATTACCAATATCCTTATTGTTTTCTTTCATAATAATCAAAAATATTTTACTGGAGATTTTAGTGATTATGAGAGCAGGTGCATTTTTGTTAGAGCTTTTCTGGTGGTTTTTGCACTTGAAAATGGTGGAGAGGTCACTTCAACTGCGGGCAACGCTGCGTGTGGCAGACGGCGTTTATCGTGGCGATAGGTGGCGGGTGAGCGACGTCTGCACGGTGGCGGAGCAGTGGTTCGTGGAGCTTACAGCGCTGGACCCGCGAGGTTGTGGTCGATGGCGGGCGCCGACCGTTCGGGGCGACTGCGGAGGCATCCAGGAGCTGTGGTCGGCTGAGCTGACGGCTTGGCTGCAAGTGAAGGCTGCCCTGTCCAGGACTGTCGGAGCTCGCTGAACGATTGACTGACTGTGGGCCGGTCGCTGGTTAAGTACACGTCCGGCAGAACCATACGCTCTCCGCCCGGGGACTGCGTGTTTGCGTTGTCCTCGTCATATCATCATCATCATCGTCATTCGTGACAGTGGCTTGTTTTGACTGTGTAAACATTGGACTGGGTAAATAAAAAGTTGGGACGTTGTACGGGCGCTGATTACCGAGCAGTTGGTCGCCCCACAAACCAAATATCATCATCATCAGAACCATACGCGAACAGTTTCCACACGGCACGTGACCGGCATAGGGAATAGGTGCGTGATTAGGGCGCTGCCTGGAGTGACGCTGATGCCGCGAAGTAGAGCGGTGCTTTCCATATGTCGCCCGTAAATACGCTTTTGTTTACCGCACGCGGACGGGCAGTCTCAGATGTTTATTCACTGGCAGTGGAGTAGTGCCGAGACAGTCACCGAATGGCTGAATGTGTTGCGGTACAGCCGAATTGTCCAGGCGTACTATACCGGTACGCTACAGAAATCGTGTTGAATACTTTAATGAGTTATAATTATTCTTTTTTTAAATCTCATCAACTCATTAGTGTCTTGAAAGGAGGATATAAGATGAACATCAACAAAAGCAAAACGAGGATAATGGAATGTAGTCGAATTAAGTCGGGAGTTGCTGAGGGAATTAGGTTAGGAAATGAGACACTTAAAGTAGTAAAGGAGTTTTGCTATTTGGGGAGCAGAATAACTGATGATGGTCGAAGTAGAGAGGATATAAAATGTAGACTGGCAATGGCAAGGAAAGCGTTTCTGAAGAAGAGAAATTTATTAACATCGAGTGTAAATTTAAGTGTCAGGAAGACATTTCTGAAAGTATTTTAATGGAGTGTAGCCATGTATGGAAGTGAAACATAGACGATAAACCGTTTGGACAATAAGAGAATAGAAGCTTTCGAAATGTGGTGCTACATTGAATACTGAAGATTCGATGGGTAGATCACATAACTAATGAGGAGGTATTGAATAGGATTGGGGAGAAGAGAAATTTGTGGCACAACTTGACTAGAAGAAGGGATCGATTGGTAGGACATGTTCTGAGACAACAAGGAATCACCAACTTAGTATTGGAGGGCAGCGTGGAGGGTAAAAATCGTAGAGGGAGACCAAGAGCTGAATACACTAAGTAGATTCAGAAGGATGTAGGTTGCAGTAGTTACTGGGAGATGAAGAAGCTTGCACAGGATAGAATGGAGAGCTGCATCAAACCAGTCTCAGGACTGAAGACCACAACAACAACAACAACAACAACTCATTAAATGATGAACTGCGGGCTATGCATTTTTACTATAAAAGGAAAAATCTTAAATGCAGTTTTATAGGCTCTTAATCCTCAAACTGCTCTAAAATTCCATTTTTGCGGATTTGTTATCGGTGGTAGGGCTCAAATCATACGTTCATATTATGTCTCATGACGTCGGAAATGAGTAAGTTGTATCACAGATCTACCTAAATATGGTTTGCCTCGAAAAAAGCATATGTAACCACACACACAAGATGAGATTGCTCCATAGGTGTCGTTGAAAGCTGTTTCATTATGTCATTTTCGATAATAAAGTTTCTTGGAGCGGATTTCAACTTGTAATTGTTGATTTGACGCAAACTGTTTGTTTCCGAAGTATCAACTGATTCCTCGCTGGGACATTAAGCTGAATTTCATGCCCAAGTATGATCATCTGATAGCAAAGTAAAGTGGTTCATGTTAGTTAATGTCAGTGATTTGAGCATAATTGTCTTTAAACAGAACAGGGATCACGTAGTTCCCCAACAGATGTTTATCTTTTCTGTCAAGGTGACTTGTCTGAGATACTGTATGCACAACAAAACAAGTACGAGTTATTAAAGACTGAAAATCGCTATACAATTTTGGGATAAAGTGAGGAGGAAAAGGATAATATACTGCATAGATGTGTATTCCTTCTCGTTTGTGAAGCAGAGAATCAGTAGTAACTTTCTTAAAGAAAATGACTCTCAACATGACGTTCTTTATGTAATAAATATGTAATCTTGATCAACCGAGCCCACAGCTGACATTAATGTTAATGATTAATGAAAACTACCTCAGGTCTAACTTTATACGTATATTGTATTTCGACTGATATTATTGAACATCTTCAGACTGCTGACTTGTACTGAAGTCGTCTCTTAACTTTAGCATAACTCAACAAGCTGAAGATGTTGAAGGAAAGGGAACCGGTTGTATCAAAATAAATGTGTAAAGGTACAGCTGAGGTGGTTTTCATTAATAATTGTCAATAATAGATATCTCTCTTCTGTTGTTTATATTTTTGAACACTGCAAAGTTGATGTACATATAGGCCGACTGGGGTGGCCGAGCGGTTCTAGGCGCTACAGTCTGGAACCGCGCGACCGCTACGGTCGCAGGTTTGAATCCTGCCTCTGGCATGGACGTGTGTGATGTCCTTAGGTTAGTTAGGTTTAAGTAGTTCTAAGTTCTAGGGGAGTGATGACCGCAGAAGTTAAGTCCCATAGTGCTCAGAGCCATTTGAACCATTTTTTTTATATACATATAAATAAATTATAGCATATGAAATGGTACTTTGGGTTGTCTAATACGAAAGTATGTTAACTGGCCCTGTTATATGACGTGAATTAATTAGACGCCCTCCAAAATAATGAATTAAGAAGTCAACAACAACTACATCAAACAATAATCACAATTAATTCGGTTTATTAGGTCGAAGTAACTTATAAAACATCTGACAAGCATCAATAATTCTAAAGCAAATCATTAGCCCATCAGACAAAAGGTCATTTGGTATGATCCAAATAACCGCGTATAAACTATGGTCGCAAAGTTGTACAATGAAGTCATTACAAATGACAGATGGACTAGAGAAGGAAATACGTTGCATCTGTGGCTGGGTTAGGAAGCAAATTCGTCATTGGAATCTGGAAGCAAGTCTTCAGAGTGAAACTTGAGATTTCTGCCATTATATAAAAATGACTTTACTGTCTCCTACACATCATCTAGCTCTCATGTCTCAATCTCTCCATATTCGATCGTACGTGGAGGCTGCACCCGTTGCAAAATGAGTCACTGGTAGTGCACCAACAATACCCGCCTACAGCTAAGTTCGGGCCACCCCAAAATATTTCTAAATCCCTCTCTTCTGCCTGGAAATGGACCAGGCTGGGGTAAGAGAAATCTGATATCGAATGCTCCAGGAGATGAAGAAGTCGAAGAGTCGAATGCCGATAATGGAATAACTTTGTACCAACTGATTCTTAAAACTAAAACTTATTTTTGCATTTGCATCCTTTATTGTGTTTGCTAAGGATATTCTGAATACCGAATAGTGAAGAGATTTCTTAAAAGATGCTGGTCCCTTTCCCTGAGCATTTCTTCAGGCAGTTAAGCAGTAGCTCGCTTCCTAAAGTTTAGTTCTGGAAAGAGGCATCTCGCTTTCTCTCTATCTCTTTATGTAGCCAATGAAGCGAGACTCGGCAGCTCAGTCGAGTTTCTCCCTCTAACTTTCAATTAATTTACATTAGCCCGTCCTGGCAGTTCGTATATTGCGTAAACATTTCATGTGGACCACACTTTCGGCAGGGTCCCACGCTTGCAAAGAGATGCCTCACATCGTTTTCTAAATCGTTTGGAACTGGCTAAAAACAGTATTTTGCTTCTTTCACCTTAGAATTGTACATGAATGTCGCTGCTGGAGGCCTTACGCCACAGAAGGTATCCAGTGTTGCTACCGTGGTGCCCGACGTCCAGTTGTGGCAAATCAAAAAGAAAGTCTGGTCAAGCGAAATGGCATTGACCTGCATGCAGTCTGTCTGGCGCGCCCTTCTAAGAATTCTGCTGGGGGTGATCTCTTTGTCCAGCTATGGAGCCTTACTGCTTGTCCACAGTTCTTCCGAATGACTTCATACTTATATATGCTACGCAAATCCGAATAAAATTGTAAATTAAAATAGTTAACTACTGACAATCACTGGTACAAATAAGCATTTCATTTCTCGGAGCTGATTGATTATTCTGTTCTAATGGGTCTTTATGTTCTGATTTTATGTTAGTTGCGGCTCTGTTTTGAAAAAGACGGTCACTTAACACATGAATAGCAGGTGGTTGCGATTTATACAAATAGAGGCTCATCTTGAGATTGTGAAATCTGAGGTTTCTGTCTGTATCTTTGTGCTAAATTTTATCCCACTGCTAAAAGAGAAAAGACCCTGGTGCCATCTATTAAGCCGCTGGGAATTGGGAAATTGCCTTATTTAAATTGCTGTAACGAAGTAACGTGAATCACTTGTGAAGAACGGTTGAGTCCACTGACTTTTAGGCAGTTTTAAGTTTATTAGTGAAAGGCTAAAATGGCTCTGAGCACTATGGGACTCAACTGCTGAGGTCATTAGTCCCCTAGAACTTAGAACTAGTTAAACCTAACTAACCTAAGGACACCACACACATCCATGCCCGAGGCAGGATTCTAACCTGCGACCGTAGCGGTCTCGCGGTTCCAGACTGCAGCACCAGAACCGCCCGGCCACTTCGGCTGGCATTAGTGAAAGATACTCGTACAAAATTATATATAATTATTGGTAGACACAGGAAGAAATGGCTAGTAATTGGTGCTCTGCTCACATCTGCTTGACGCGGCGCCATAAAACTAAAAATAAAACTGCAGCTGTTTCGTGTTGTATCACTGAAAACACAAAGCAGAACCTACAGATATCAACTCCCAGGTTGCTAGTTTCCAAGAAATCGAAGAATTTGTGATTTTGATCTGTTGCGGACACTTGGCTGGATCGAGTACTTTCCTACTGAAACCTGTCAGCACATCCAACCTCACTACACCCAGTCCAAACAGCTAGCTAGATCCCTCCCAGTACCATAGCCCTCACAAATCACACCTAATAACCATCTCTGAAAGCCTATAATTTAAATATGCGCTCCCTATCCTCATTCTCCGTCCACTCCCATCACACCGCCCCATTACCTGCAATTTCCTAGCCGACCGGTCTAAAGCGCTGCAGTTTTTTTTATTCAACAAAAACTGTAACAAAAATGGCTATAATGAAATGACATAAATAAGGTGACAGATAATTGCAGTCATAAATTACAGCATTCAAAAATGAGTCTTTAGCAGTAGCACAAATTAGCACTTTCACTGTCACCTTCAACTGGTGGCAGATCAGCATGCACATTTTCTTCTTCTGCAGCCGGTTCCTCATCATCATTTCCCAGACCCAAATTAATCATTCAGTAAATACTTGATGTGTGTTCCTTCCAGGCTAAATTACATGGACAGAAGAGAAGTCCCGAACAGCGACATCGCAAAATATATCACTGCCTTGTTATTTTTGTCAGTTCAAATGGTTCAAATGGCTCTGAGCACTATGGGACTCAACTGCTGTGGTCATTAGTCCCCTAGAACTTAGAACTACTTACACCTAACTAATCTAAGGACATCACACACACCCATGCCCGAGGCAGGATTCGAACTTGCGACCGTAGAAGCAGCGCGGCTCCGGACTGGAGCGCCTAGAACCGCACGGCCACCGCGGCCGGCCATTTTTGTCAGTTCCAGCCTTCTAAACGCATCTATAGGGAGTTCAAGATCTTGTCTTGTATCAGACACCAGATGTTTCTCGCCATATTCTTGTATCTGCTGTACTACTGATTTATTTTTCATGTGTGACTTGCAGGTGAGGTTAGGGTCGGGAACGTGACCCAATCCATTCTCTCTCTACTAGGAATCCAGTTCCTAACCTATACCCATTCGGTTGAAGACAATTCGGAGCATGTTACCATATTTCTTACTGTGATTCTGATATTTGAGTATTTTCTCGAATTCATTTTCCATATACATCTTGTATTCAATATGTTCATCACTCCCAATATTGTTATAAACATAACTTGTATATTTGCCCATTAACCAAATCACTGCGTTATTTTTTGCCTGAGGGTAGTAGCTTTCCTCTGGTCTGAAGAAAATGTTAGTCGGTACATTGTTTGCTGAAGTTCTTGTTATTTGAGCAATTTTCTCCCTGGTCCACCTCCAGTTGATAATCCGATCTCCACAAGTGTAACGATGGGGCACACTATCAACGAGGTTGCATTTGCTGCAGAGGTTTGTGTCACTTAAACCGATGGCAAAGAGACGTTCATTAGTCCTGATGATGTTATTGACTACCTTGTACCACGCTGTTCTCACGTCAGACGAAAGAACATCACTACTGATGTTTTTCAGACCACATTCCATGCTATTCCAGCATATTTGGTTTCTATGTTATTTTTCCTTTCATGTTTCCGTCTTTCAGCTAAAATCGCCTTTGCTGTAACGTTTTTGGAGTTTAAAATCTTTTTGCTGAGATAACTTAGTTCAAGATAATACTCCCTAATGTGTTTCAGCTTAAAACATTTTTTGTATATTTATCGGCGGCTCTACACTTTCTGGCCTGACAATATCGTATAGTTTTGCTGTAATGCACCCTGGATCATTACACATTATGCTCCATGTTCGTTTGACATACAATGCCATCGCTTTAGACTTGATGTCGGTTAGACCCATTCCTTCATTGCTTGGATCCAAAACTGCTGTCTTCACCGGCACTCGAAACAATTCCCCTTTCCACAAGAACTTTGCTAAGGTGAACATGATCGTCTTCGCCACCATTTATGGAATGGGGAGATCCTGTGCTATGTAGTAGGCCTTGGATAAAATATACGTGTTGATAAACAGTATTCTCTGGAACTGGTCTATGCTACGTTGACAGTTTTCAATCAAAAATCCTTTGATTTTTCTTGCCACCTCCCGCCAATTTATTGCTATCATTTTTAAAAGGGACGTTGTCAATGCCATTCCAAGAGCTTTGTGTTCATTAACATGGTTCGCCCACTCAATGCGTAAGTTAGCAAGCCGCTTTATATTTAGAAATTTACTTTTATTTTCATTTACCCTCGCAACTGATGCGGAACAGTATTTTGCAAGTATCATCTCTAGTTGTGTCACATCTGTTTGATCTCTGATGATTACGCCTACATCGTCCGCGTAAGCACCTACCACAGTCTTTGATCCTTGAATGGTAACGCCTGTCAGCCTGTGCTGTAGCTTTCTCACGAAAGGTTCCAGCGATATAACGAACAGGAGCATGGATAAGGGGCTTCCTTCGGTAACACCCCTTTTTATTTCAATTTTTTTTGTCAGTTGACAGTTAACGGAGATTTGTGCAGTAACACCCATTGCCATGTTCTTGATGATGTCGATGGTTTTTGGCAGGAAGTCCATTCGGCGCATTATCTCTATCAGGTATTTGTGATTAATTTGATCAAATGCCTTATGGAAGTCTATGAAAAGCAGTCTTCATTTTATGTTACTTGCCTGCGCTAGCGCAATGACATCGCGATACAAAGCCGCAGTTTGTAAAATCGTTCTTCTAAAAGCACAAGTCTGCTGTTGGCCTATGATGTCAGCAGTGCATGGTGTAAAGCGCTTGTTAATTACTCGAGCTATAATTTTATAATCTGAATTTAAAAGCGAAATCGGCCGTAGGTTGTTTATTTTTTTGCAGCCTCTGTTCTTCGAGATCAACACAATTTTGCATTGTTTGAACTCTGCAGGCACTGGATTTCCTTGTAAGACTTCATCGACAATTTCGGTGAACTTTTCTCCTATTAGGGTCAAAAATCGTTTATAGAATTCAATGGGCAGTCCGTCAGGTCCTGGAGATTTTCTAGCAGGGGAGCTGCACACGATTTCTAATACATCATCCTTGGTGATGTCCGAAGAAATGTTCTCATCATCATCTCGCGATATTCGTGGAAGATATGTACCAAAGAGCTCATCGTATTCTTCTTCGTTTGTTTCCCCTGACGCATACATACGTTCATAGTACGCTGAGATCTCTTTAATTATTTCCTTCTGGGTGCTGATTATGGTACCATCATCTATTTGAAGTTCATCCATGAAACTTCTTCTTCTATTCTTGGCGTGTCTGACGAGGTGGTACAATGCAGCAGTCTCATCTTCAGTGACTGATTTTGCTTTGGATTTAATTTTAAGTCCCCCCAGTTCCTTACGTTTCAGACTTATTAACTTTGCTTTTATTTTCTTGATGTCTTTTAATCTTGTAGGAATTGCATCTGTCTGATCGTATAGGTCCCTGAGCACGCTGTAGTAGAATTCTACAGTCTGTTTCCTTTCTTTGGCCACATCTATACTAAAAGATATTAAAACTTTCTTTAGCTTCGGTTTCGCTCGTTGGGTCCACCATTCTATCACACTTGGAAAGTTGTTCAGTGAACGGAGACACATTTCCCAAGCTCTGGTTAGGGCATCTTCTTCTGATAATAACGATATATTTAGATTCCACTGGCTTCTTACTCTTCGGGTAAGTTGTGGTGTTAAATTTACGCAGGTCAACAACGCACTGTGATCGGAAAAACTAACGGGAACAGTTTCTGTTTTCAGTACTTTATCTGCTAAATTTTCCGATACGTAAATTCTGTCAATTCTACTACAGGAATTCGCAACAATATGAGTGAAGTTCACCATTGTTGGGTATTTTATTTCCCACGCATCTTTTAATTTTAAATCAACAACAAGATGTCTCAAGTCAGTTGAGTAATTGAAGTTGTGGATTTGATCCTTTCGACTCAATACACAATTAAAATCTCCCCCTATTATAAGTTGGAGGGGGTTTTTCCTCAGTAAATAAATTACGCTTTCATTAAAGAATGTGGCTCTTGCAGCTCTATTATTGCTGCCGGAAGGAGCATATAAATTGACTATAGTAACTCCTGCTACGTTTATTCCAATACCTCGCCCCGATTCTAATTTATCAACGTCATGTACGGGGATGCCTTCTCTAACTAAAATGGCCGTGCCAACATTCGTTTCAATGGAAATATTGTAAAAATCAACGTAATTGGAAAAATTTAATTGTGGGAATACCACTTCCTGTTTGAGAGCAATATCTGTCGCTGACTCATACAGAGACTGTTTCAGAGCAGCTATTTTAACATCCGACTGTATCCTATTAATGTTTAACGTGGTAATCGTATATGACTGTAACATAGGGGAGTGACATTTTTCCCGCTAGTCTATCATTTCATGCCACTCCATGCCGGATACTTCCTGAGAATCTGACTGGAGACCACCGTCACGGTTTGCATTAGAACCTTTCTTTTTACTTTTCTTGCGGTTTGCATTGACACTGGCCTTCACCGAATCTCTGCTCCGCCCACCCCCTGAGCAGTTTTCCACTGAGAGCGTTGTCGGTGGATCTGAGGGGCAGTCGTGTGCCACCATCTCGTCTGCCAAAGGCGGCGCAGAAGCAGTTTGCAAACATTCTTCCAATGCCCCATCATTTCTATGAACACTTTCGTTTACTGTTTGTGTGTTATTGCTGTAAAACTCCGCTTCTTCGTCTTGGGATTTGGGCTGTGCCCCTGACGTCGCCTGTTGTTGACAATCACTCGCTACCTCGTCATGTTTGCTTTCAGTTGCATACGCGAGTGAATCTGTCTGCATTGATTGACGTACGGGTACTGCAGCGCGGGGTTGTGGCGTCACCAAGAGCAGCGCATTGCCCTCTACTGGCGCGTCCAGAGCTGCAGAATGGGACTCTGATGTCACTTCGACCTGTTCGGGTGATGGTGGCGTATTCGATTTGTCTACTGATGTACTTGACTCAAAGTTCGAATCTCTGCTGACAATATTGTCTGAAACAGTTTCCAGTACTGTTTTCTGAATGTCACCTACAGCTTTCAGCGACAGGTTGACATCTTCTTCATCTGTGCTACTGCCGTCACAAGTTCGACGTCTCTTGTTAGTGGCTTTACTACTTTTTCCAGCCGGATTGTCTACAGTGTCTTTCCTGAGTAAAGGTGGAAATGCTTCAAGAGTATTTTGTGGCCTGTCGTCTACATTCCCCGAAATGCTGGAAACTTCACCACCCGTCATCTGATTTTCAGTCAGAAGATCAGCCAGTGTTAACCTTTTACGCTGTTGTAACTTATTCTGCAATACAAGCACCTTTTTTGGACAGTTTTGCCGGAGATGCCCACTTTCATTACATATATAACAAGTCAAAGTCTGTCCATTGTATACAACGTGCGCTTTGTAGCCACAAACCAAAATATGAGATGGAATGTTTTGTTTGACATGCATATCGACAGAACGAACACCACTAAACATTGCAATCTATGCTGGCTTGACCATCGTTCATTACGAATTTGCCTGATGTCACCGTATTTAGATAATGCGTCTTTTAAGTAGCAGTTTTCTACCTCAGGGGGCAAATTAAATACTCTGACTTGTTTATAATCAACATCAGCATTTGAAATGGTAACTGTACTCACCGAATTATCGAGATGGCGGAATTCAGCTTTTCCTTCAAATTTCTGCAAAATCCGTTCTAGCACCAACGGGGAAAGCAGCTTCACAAAAAAGCAATATTGCTCCAAGTCGTAATAAGCAGTGTGCGTCTGATCCGAAGTAATGCCTATAACGTCAACGATCCAGTCATGAATTTCTAGTGAACTTGGCTGAACATTACGGGTTGCTTTGTCAAATCCAAATCTTAGGGTAAGCTTTCTGGGAAACATTGTTGCCATGTCAGCAGTTAACAGCTCGCGAAAACAAGGAAACTAAAATGCTGCATCACCACAATCACAATTTTACACAACACTGTTACGTAGAGTCATAAAATCCAAACAGAAGCGCCACAGCGCGTCCGCTCAGGACGGCCGGAAAAACCGATATTCTGGTCCCAGATAAACGAAACTTTTGTGTAATTGCTTGTCAGAAGGCTATGAACGATAATGGACACCGCTCAAAGTATAACTGTCTGTAATACAACTATATTTTTAAATTATTTCACAGTGCGAACCAAACTGCGATCTCTGTTTACGTTGCTAAGCAGAGATACGAGTCAGGACTGTGTGGCTGGTCCAGGGGGAGGTTCGAATCCTCCCTCGGGCATGGGTGTGTGTCTTTGTCCTTAGGATAATTTAGGTTAAGTAGTGTGTATTTCCGCCTCCATTGCGCAGCGGTAGCGTTACCGCCTGCCACGCAGGTTACCCGGGTTTGATCCCCGGCAGGGACTGGGTGTTCTGTGTCCATCATCATTTTCATCATCACTGACCCGCAAGTCGCCGAAGTGGCGTCAACTAAAACGGACTTGCAATACGGCGGCCGAACTACCCCGCATGGGGCCTCCCGGCCAACAGGGCCATACGATCATTTCATTTCATTACCTGCAATGATCAAGACGGAAGAACCGACGTCATTATCTCCAGCGATCGTTCACCTCCGAGCAGCTCATCATACGAAGTCAGTGTCACCGAATCAGCATCATACTGTTTTCAATACCATCTTTTAATCACTTTTCAGGATCATTTTAGCATCACTTTTATGCTAAAAACCTTTAAGCTGAGAGTTGCTACACCGCTGCTGCCAACCTGCGCCAGCATGGCGGAATGAAATTACAATAAAGGCAAAAGAAAAAGCTGTTCGGTGGCGTCTTTTCCTCTGCAAAACGAATAACACAGCTACGGAACCGGGCGAGGCATCCGCCAAGTGGAATTGCATCAAGGCTGCTGCACAAGTTATAGATAACCTAATCCTCCATCATATCTGCGATAAACCGCCTCATTTGATAATTTCGCTTGCGCGGAGCGCTCAATACCGAAGCGATGGTTGCCGACTAAATAAATAGGTGGGGCGTGCGGAGGTGGCTGCGCCGCCGCCCCCAGGAGCCGGCCGCCCACTTCCGGTGCAGGGCACGTCCGCCGTCACAGCGGCCAAGCGCAGCGACTACTCGCCTGGCCTTTGCGGTCTTTGGTCCCACCGCACGCGGAGGCGCCGTCGAGACGTGCCACGTGGCGCTTCCAGCACTGGGACAAGTTTCGCTTTCGGAACTGGATTCATACTCTGACGCAAAAATAAGGCCAGGATGTGGTATCAAACTTCCTGCCAGATAAAAGGTACGAGCCTGACCAGGAATCTAACATAGGACCTTCGCCTTGCCTTTCAGAAAATAATCTCCGGGGTTGCGGCTAGGGGTAATACCCTTTCTCCCAGGAGTGCTAGTCCCACAAGACATGCAGGAGAACAGTACTGGCCATTAAAATTGCTACACCACGAAGATGACATGCTACAGACGCGAAATTTAACCGACAGGAAGAAGATGCTGTGATATGCAAATGATTAGCTTTTCAGAGCATTCACACAAGGTTGGCGCCGGTGGCGACACCTACAACGTGCTGACATGAGGAAAGTTTCCAACCGATTTCTCATACACAAACAGCAGTTGACCGGCGTTGCCTGGTGAAACGTTGTTGTGATACCTCGTGTAAGGAGGAGAAATGCGTACCATCACGTTTCCGACTTTGATAAAGGTCGGATTGTAGCCTATCGCGATTGCGGTTTATCGTATCACGACATTGCTGCTTCCGTTAGTCGAGATCCAATGACTGTTAGCAGAATATGGAATCGATGGGTTCAGGTAATACGAAACGCAGTGCTGGATCCCAACGGCCTCGTATCACGAGCAGTCGAGATGACAGGCATCTTATCCGCATGGCTGTAACGGATCGTGCAGCCACGTCAAGATCCCTGAGTCAACAGATGCGGACGTTTGCAAGACAACAACCATCTGCACGAACAGTTAGACGACGTTTGCAACAGCATGGACTATCAGCTCCGAGGCCATGGCAGCGGTTACCCTTGACGCTGCATCACAGACAGGAGCGCCTGCGATGGTGTACTCAATGACAAACGTGGATGCACGAATGGCAAAAACGTCATTTTTTCGGATGAATCCAGGTTCTGTTTACAGCATCATAATGGTTGCATCCGTGTTCGGCGACATCGCAGTGAACGCACATTGGAATCGTGTATTCTTCATCGCCATATTGGCGTATCACCTGGCGTGATGGTATGGGGTGCCATTGGTTGCACGTCTCGGTCACCACTTGTTCGCATTGACGGCCCGTGGCTCTACCCTTCATTCGATACCTGCGAAACCCTACATTTCAGCAGGATGATGCACGACCGCATGTTGCAGGTCTTGTACGGGTCTTTCTGTGTACAGAAAATGTTCGACTGCTGCCATGGCCAGCACATTCTCCAGATCTCTCAGCAATTGAAAACGTCTGGTCAATGGTGGCCGAGTAAATGGCTTGTCACAATACGCCAGTCACTACTCTTGATGAAGTGTGGTATCGTGTTGAAGCTGCATGGGCAGCTGTACCTGTACACCCCATCCAAGCTCTGTCTGACTCAATGCCCAGGCGTATCAAGGCCGTTATTACGGCCAGAGGTGGTTGTTCTGGGTACTGATTTCTCAGGATCTCTGCACCCAAATTGCGTGAAAATGTAATCACATGTCAGTTCTAGTATAATATATTTGTTCAATGAATACCCGTTTATCATCTGTATTTCTTCTTGGTGTAGCAAATTTAATGGCCAGTAGTGTAGGAAATGAGGTACTGGAAGAAGTACAATGAAGTGACAAAAGTCATGGGATCGCGAAATGTAAATGTACAGATGAGGGTAGTATCGCGTACACAAGGTATGAAAGAGCAGCGCATTGGTGGAGCTTGTCGTTTGTACTCGGCTGATTCATGTGAAAGGATGTCCGAGGTGATTATGGCCGCACTGCGGGAATCAACACACTTTGAACTCGGAGTCGAAGTTCGAGCTATATGCATGAACCGTTCTATTTCGGATATCGTTACTGAATTCAATATTACGAGGTCCACAGTGTCAAGAGTGTGTCAAGAGCCATTGCTCTTGATCGTTAAGTAAAGCCCGTCGGCCACTGAGTTATCCGTGGTGAAAGGTAAAGCCTGAAATTCAATATTCTCGCCGTTTGCGTAGCGTTGTCAGTGCTGACACACAAGCAATACTCCGTGGAATAACCACAGATATCAGTGTAGGACGTGCATACTCGTTAGGACAGTGCTGCGAAATCTGGCTTTAATGGGTTATGGTAGCAGACAACCGACGCTAATGCCTTTGTTGACAGCATGACATCGCCTGAAGCGCCGTATCGGTTGGATTGTAAACGACTGGAAATAACGTGGCCTGGTCAGATAACTCCAGATTTCAGTTTGTAAGCGCTGATGGTAAGGTTCAGAGTGTGGCGCAGATCCCACGAAACCATGGGACCAAGTCAACAAGGCACTTTGGTGATGGCTCTGTAATGATGTGAGCTGTGTTTACGTGGAAAGGACTGCGTCCTCTGGTACAACTGAACTGGAAATTGTTACATTTAGCTATCTGGAGACCATATGTAGTCATTCATGGACTTGATGTTCCCAGATAAAGATGGAATTTTTATAGATGACAATGTACCATGGCACCGGGTCACAACTGTAGCGACTGGCATACCTTGCAACAATGTAGAGATGAAGTATTCTTTAACGAGGTGGACGGCAGTGTGGCGCAACCTTCATCAGCCATACCTCCTGACATCAGTGCGAGCGATATGGTATCACGTCACCTGTGAAAAATTTGCCACTAACCAGCACTTGCATGTGATTGGTTTAATGGACACTACTTTATGTTCGACCTGTCACTCGTTGGACGGTGGCGCTCGTCACCGACCTGCGCCGATGTTCGTGAAGTCTGGACACTGAGGCGGAAAATGGTCGCATGTTTCCTCCGCGTCCCTGTATCTGTGGTTTTCATTCGCTTGGACCAAGTGTGTTCCCCTGCAGCCAAAACTCGCGTCATAGTCTGGACAGTCACCTACCTTTATGGAGTCGGGGACAAATCGCGACTCGGTCTGTGGACCCTCCTACAGAATGAGCATTCTGTGATTGAATGACGTCGAAGCTAGCCCACGTATTTCGCCAGTTGCCTCCGTGGGGCTTTGCGCGACTCTCCGCTTACCTGGAATAGACCTGATGCGGTTGGCTCGACTGCTGTCGAAGTGCACTATTAACACACACCTCTCGTTATTTCAAGCTCCCGACGGGCGCGGCACGTGATACCGCACTGTCCTTGTTTTCCTTTCGCGTCTCCCATACCTACCTCTGCTGTGTTATGGTTACAATTATCACCTTCCTTGACTATCCCTTCTTTTCGTCTTCCGGTTGGTTGTTGGTGCTGGGGACGCCGTGGTCAGGCCTCGTGTGGTCGGCCCCTGGCCACTCTGTTCCTCGCCCTGCTAGTGAGCCGGAAGCGACCTACACGTAATTATCTCCCATCATCCCTACCTCCCGACTCCTTAAAATAAACAGTCAGCCTTTATCATTTGTATTTTCTGACGTTATTTGCTGATATGGTATATTGATTTTTCGTAAATAAAGTTCAGATTTCCCTCTCATGTCTTTGATATAGAAAAGTGATTAACTGCTTAGCTTTGTAAGCGCAAGGTCTCTGAATCGAGTCTCACTGCCGGTGCTTTTCTTATTCCCACGTAACTCTAACAACGGATTTATTATGACTGTCCAGGTTATCAGTATTTAATGATACATTTATTATTTGCTTTTAATATCTAGCCTGAAAAATAGGCAAATAAAATATTTTTGTTAGCACATTGGAAATAAAAAAGGATACACGACAATCTTTAATCAATTCAGTATAGTCTTCTGACTGACATTATTGTACCTACATTTATGACATACGAATCAGGGTGATACTGGTCGTAAAAACATGTAAAATAATAATTATTGTGGCATACAGCACACGTAATGAACGCCGAATTTTTACATGAGCTTGGTTTTTCAACATTTCTACAGCAAAACGAACTTGGTTTCTGTTCATAAACAGTTCTCGGTCATCGCACAGTTTCACCGAATATCGAATATTGGTGCAGATAACTGATGATGTACGATCGATTGAATTTTTTTACAGTCTTCTCTTGAAGATATCTCTTTATTGTGTTCAATGATGTACGAGCAATTTTGTAGTCGCTTTATAAGGTTTTTCAACTGTCTGTAAAAATAAACGTCGCAGGACTACACAAACGGAGTTACTCTGATAGCGTACGTTGGCAGACTTCTCTAACTTGAAAAATTTCGTCGTACAAAACCGGATTCGTTTGTTCTTCCTACGAATCGAGTACTAAAAGATATTATCTTTCATTCACATATGCGTACTAAAATGGTTCAAATAGCTCTAAGCACTATGGGACTTAACATCGGAGGTCATCAGTCCCCTAGACTTAGAACTACTTAAACCTAACTAACCTAAGGACATCACACACATCCATACCCGAGACAGGTTTCGAACCTGCGACCGTAGCAGCCGCGTGGTTCCAGACTGAAGCACCTAGAACCGTTTGGCCACAGCGGCCTGCTGTATGCATACTCATCAGCTGATTTTGGCAACCTTGGTCCAGATGAGCTAGTTGTCTCTTGCAAGCAAACGGAGAAAGTTGGTAGTAATTTTCCAGATAAAATGACAGTGTACTGTGTAGTGTACGAATGTGTCATCTTGTGCGTATCATTTCGCTTCAGAGGAACCACCTTTTCCGATTTCGACGAGATTTCGGTCATAAGATGATTGACATTGTCACCCCAGAACAAAGATTCTCAGATTTTCACCTCGTTGTCTAAAAAATAATATTGTAATTGATGTAATGAATCACATACTTTTATGTGAAATACATGTTTCATCAGTGTTAATAACAAAACCTTAGTCGTATTTTGGTATGAGGTCTCGAGTCTGTATTCGGAAACTCACTACTGCAGCATCAAGAACTTGCTACAGATAAGTGCTTTCTCTCTCGAATACAAATCTGACAAATCTGATGTCTCCGTTCGAATCAGAAGCTTGAAAATTTGAATCAGAAAATTGACTAGCACCAGCAAGAGCCCATTGCTGCAAGTTTCTCTTCATCACCTGCTGATTACATTCTCGAGCTTCTATCAAACGATTATAGGTCCACAAATCAATTGTTTTCAGTTGTCCATGTCCTGTTCCACCTTGTTTTGCATGTTCTTCCCATCTTTTCAAACCTTCCAAGCTTCCGAAACTGAAGCTCTCTTGCTAGATTGGTGACGCCAATCTTGAAATACTGCGGAACGTAATCGCTGTCCATTTTCGACTTCTTCTCTTCAGCCTCGCAACACTTTGATGAAGCTCAAGCGACTTCTTCAGTTTCTTCAGAAACAGCCTCTCCATAGATGTCTTGGTGGGCAATTAGTTCGCCTTGTACCACGAGTTGTTCCTCCACCGGCATTTCGATAATTCTGCGAAATATTCCTTCTCCAGTTTCCATGTGTTGTGTTATTACTGCAGACGGTTTCGAAGCGATGAGATTGTTTTGGAGAAGGAGCTGTTCACTGTATACAAGTGCCTGTTCTAATCGTATCTTTGAAACTTCACTATGAAGCGATTGGGTTTCGCAGTCAGGTTCATGTTATGTTGCTGTCTACGTACCAGAAAAATCAATACATTTACTCGTAAAATCAGACATCTTGGAGTATTAACATGTAGCTACCTCGGGGGCTAACATACGAATGAAGTGTTCCTTGTGTTTGTGAACACTGTTGCCTTTCTCCACCAGCCGAAAGCTCTTTGTGCACATGCAGCTGTTTCTGGTGGGCTAAAACTAACTACAGGATGTTGTGTTGGCAGAAGAGCCAACACCGTGTTGCTAGAGGAGGCCGACATGCATGCTTTTTAGCTCACGCAGGCTGGCGTGAGGAGGGAAGAACTATACTGACGTGAGGTCTGGAACATGACAAGGAATTAGAATTCAGAAAGCGGACGTAATTAGTTTCATACTTAACTTTAATCCATTAATGATGAACGTCGCCCTTGAAGGTATTTGATTCACAATGTCAATATCAGTAGTAACTGAATATGGCGCCTTGCTAGGTCGTAGCAAATGACGTAGCTGAAGGCTATGCTAAACTGTCGTCTCTGCAAATGAGAGCGTGAGTAGTCAGTGAACCATCGCTAGCAAAGCCGGCTGTACAACTGGGGCGAGTGCTAGGGAGTCTCTCTCGACTAGACCTGCCGTGTGGCGGCGCTCGGTCTGCAATCACTGACAGTGGCGACACGCGGGTCCGGCGTATACTAACGGACCGCGGCCGATTTAAAGGCTACCACCTAGCAAGTGTGGTGTCTGGCAGTGACACCACACAGAATTACTGGGTAACTGGATTGAAACGATGAATCGCACCGTATCTCTGCCTACACCGTGGAAGTGGACTCATGGTGGGTTGAAACGTACGTGCATATTTGATCCGGAGTCCACCATCTCACAAAAGCAAACGCTTACTCGGTCGGCTACGTATTCCTTGGCTACTAGCGATCACACATTCGTCTAAGCATGCCTAAAACTTTCGAACTCGCTTTTCTCAACAACGGTTGACAACCTACCTACACATCCGATCAGTACGAATCAAATCTGAGAGGGTAAGTACGTACAGTCCCCTTGAGACATCAGTAGCGCCAGCTGCGCCGAGTAGTTATCATTGCAGTCTGTTCTGTATTTATTCTCACCAAGAAGTTCTTAAAATAGAGCGTTCCTTGCAAATAATTTATTTTTGAAGTTTCTGAAACCAAATAACATTACAAATAAGCAGCTTTCAGACAGTTTCTTTTGTCCTATATATTTCGAAACAAGGCACAGCACACAGTCCCGCAGTACACTGTTTACAACAATACCGCGACACCTTTCATCTTTTGCTCTTACTGCATATGATGAGTCTCCATGTTGTTCCACTGGCGATTAAACAGTGCTTGGCAAGTGCATTTCTCGCAGCAGCAATGGATTTTCCTCGTCTGGTCGAGGAACTCTTGATGTTTTCGTTTCTTAGTGGTACGCCTAAAAAATCTAACAAATGAGGCTGTGAGTTAATTCGGTGAATTAACTATTCTTTCTGGTGTGAAACTTATAAATAATGGGGGAATTTAGCACGTACGCGTCTGAGGAGTGAAGAAACAGTTTTTTGTACAATTTCATTGTTTTGAGAATACACTCCTTTAAACCACGTAGCATGTCGTATTTGTCGACAGCTCCCATAGACTCGTAATTCAACACATTTTTGTTTAAAATTTTCAGATTTAGTCTGGCGTTTCGTTTTCACATCTGATTTAATTGAAGCTGTGTGGCACGTTGTCAACATACATACGAGGGTTGTTTTTTAAGTAAGGGCCGATTTTATTTTTAAAAAAAGATACAAATCCTTTTGTAAAAAAACTTTTATTTTCTGATTCTACACTCTTTTACCTGTTTTTCTACATAGTTGCCTTGTTTATTTAAGCACTTGTCATACCATACAACTAAGTTTTTAATTCCCTCTTCAAAGAATTCGGCCGCCTGCTCCGACAGCCAAGAGTTCACGGCCGCTTTCACTTCATCGTCGTCATTGAAGCGCTGCTCGCCAAGATGGTATTTCAGGTACCGGAAAAGGTGAAAATCGCTAGGAGCAAGGTCGGGGCTGTATGGTGCATGGTCCAAAACTTCCCAGCCAAAAGAATCAATCAAATCCCGAGTCTTTTGAGAGGTGTGAGGCATAGCGTTATCGTGCAGGAGCAAAACTCCTTTTGTCAGCATGCCGCGCCTTTTGTTTTGAATTGCTCTGCGGAGCTTCTTTAGAGTTGCACAGTAGGCATCTGAGTTGATTGTCGTTCCTCGTGGCATAAAGTCCACTAGCAAAACACCGCGCCGGTCCCAGAACACAGTTGCCATAATCTTGCGCTTTGACAGCGTCTGTTTGGCTTTGACCTTGACGGGTGAGGTTGTGTGTCGCCATTCCATCGATTGTCGCTTGCTTTCGGGACTGATATGGGATACCCATGTTTCATCTCCAGTGACAATTTGACTCAACATGTCATCCCCTTCTTCCTCGTAACGAATCAAAAAGTCCAATGAAGTGGCAAATCTCTTCCCTTTGTGGTCCTCTGTGAGGAGTCTGGGTACCCACCGAGAACAGTTTCTTAAAGTTTAGGTTTTCAGACACAATTTTGTACAAAACCGATCTTGAAACTTGTGGAAATTCCAAAGAAAGAGTGTAAATTGTGAATCTTCTGTCCTCACGAATCTTTGTTTCGACTGCAGCCACGAAATCATCAGTGATGACAGAGGGCCGGCCTGAGCGTTCTTCGTCATTGACGTTTTGACGGCCATTTTTAAACTCTCTAACCCACTGACGCATTTTACCTTCACTCATTGAGGACGACGGTTCAATCCCGTCTCCGGCCATCCTGATTTAGGTTTTCCGTGATTTCCCTAAATCGCTTCAGGGAAATGCCGGGATGGTTCCTGTGAAAGGGCACGGCCGATTTCCTTCCCCATCCTTTCCTCACCCGAGCTTGCGCTCCGTCTCTAATGACCTCGTTGTCGACGGGACGTTAAACACTAATCTCCTCCTCCTCCTTCACTCATTGCATTCAAGCCATAAACTTTTGTTAACTGACGATGAATTTCTGCAGCTGATAGGCTTCTCGCGGTCAAAAAACGTGTCACTGACCGTATCTCTCACGCGGCGGGCGATTCAATAATCGTAAACATTATAAAGTAGCACAGCGACGCGTACACGTCAGCTACAGAGCTGCAACTTGCATCAGTGTGAACGGTAAGGATGCCGGCAAGTGGCGCGGTGGCTTGTTGCGGCGTCCGCGCGAACTACGGGACTATACGCGCGAACGGCCCTTACTTAAAAAACAACCCTCGTATCTCTGTTGTCATGCGACTTCAAAGCCATGTCTGTTGACATAAACTCCATCTCTCCTGTTTGGCTTCAAGTTGTGGCGTACCTTTTCTGTTTACCCGAACTGCACCTACTGCTGCATCTGTTCTTGTGCATGAAATGGTAGGGAGATGGACTCGTGTACCAACTGTCCACATACAGAGTGGGTTTTATAGCGTGCATTTACTACGCAAACCTCGAAACGTATATATCCGACGTTACCATTGCTGGCACGCTCAAGCGCTGACGCTTATACACCTCGTTAGCACTGCAGACACGACGACCGTGCTCGGATATACACGCCACTAGCAGCTGAAGGGTTAAAGCAAACTAGTGAATGTCAACACCGGCTGCCTAACAGAGTTTTTCGTCCTCTATGCGAAGTTTACACGGTGTGTGAGGTGAGTAGGCATGGGCAGCCTTCACTTCTACCAATACACCAACATCAATGCGAGACCACTGACTACGTTCCATGTCGATGTCCAATAACCACTAGCACACGGCAGGTGGCAGCACTAGCAGAGCAGGATATACAGTGTGTCGGAAGGACGCGGAAAATAGTGCAATCTCTGCCGTAATGCGGAAACGGGGTGATTTCCTTGACGTCCACAACGGCATGATTAAAGGCTTTCGGGCCAAGGAAGGAAGCATGTCCGAAGCGGCTTGTAAGTAGGCTGTTTAGGTTTTTATATTGGTAACGCCACGTAGCGCTCTGTAAGAAAATCACTGGCTGTGCTGTGTGCAGTCTGTGGCTGGTTGGCATTGTAGTAATGTTCGCTATTGTAGTGTTGGGCAGTTGGGTGTGAACAGCATGTAGCGTTGCGCAGTTGGAGGTGAGCCGCCAGCAGTGGTGGATGTGGGGAGAGTGATGGCGGAGTTTTGAGAGCGGATGATTTGGACGTGTGTCCATCAGAGACAATAAATTTGTAAGACTGGATGTCATGAACTGCTATATATATTATGACTTTTGAACACTATTAACGTAAATACATTGATAGTTCTCTATCAAAATCTTTCATTTGCTATGCCTATCAGTAGTTAGTGACTTCAGTAGTTAGAGCCTTTTATTTAGCTGGCAGTATTGGCGCTGGCTGTATTGCAGTAGTTCGAGTAACGAAGATTTTTGTGAGGTAAGTGATTCATGAAAGGTATAGGTTATTGTTAGTCAGGGCCATTCTTTTGTAGGGATTATTGAAAGTCAGATAGCGTTGTGCTAAAAATATTGTGTGTCAGTTTATCGATGATCTGAATAAGTAAAGAGAGAAATGTCTGAGTACGTTCAGTTTTGCTGAGCTGTTTGAAAATCAAATAACGTAAGGGGTTTATCAGCACAATCATTCATTAATTTTCCAAATGGGGCGTTTCAGGCTATGTTTGTAAACTGGTTGCGTGCTGCCACGGTTAAAGTGCACTGTGCAAGGCAAAATGGCGCTATGCAAACAGCGATGAGACAGCTGTGGTGCACCACGAGCCATAGATGACAGGTGTGAAACACCTCTACGGAGATGTGAACGGGCGATTTAGACACGCAAGTGTTGAGCAACTAACTGCCTAGATGTAAAAGTCGTGTGACTAGGAGACGAGATACTGGCAGAAGTAAAGCTATGAGTACCGGGCGTGAGTCGTGCTTCGGTAGCTCAGATGGTAGAGCACTTGCCCGCGAAAGGCAAAGGTCCCGAGTTCGAGTCTCGGTCGGGCACACAGTTGTAATCTGCCTGGAAGTTTCAAATGTGGAATCACATTCAGACTTTAGCAGCAGCACAAATTAGCACTTTCACTGTCACCTTCAACTGGTGGCAGATCAGCATGCACATTTTCTTCTTCTGCAGCTGGTTCCTCATCATGATTTCCCAGACACAAATTAATCATTCAGTAAATCTTTGATGTGTGTTCCTTCCAGGGTAAATTACGTGGAAAGAAGAGAAGTCCCGAATAGCGACATCGCAAGATCCTTCCCTGCCTTGTTATTTTTGTCAGTTCCAGCCTTCTAAACGCATCCTTAGGCAGTTCAAGATCTTCCTTTGTAACAGACACCAGATGTTTGCCGTCATATTCTTGTATCTGCTGTACTACTGATTTTTTTTTTCATGTGTGACATGCAGGTGAGGTTGGGGTCGGGAACGTGATCCAACCCCTCTCTACTAGGAATCCAGTTCCTAACCTATACCCATTCTTTTGAATACAATTCGGAGCATGTTACCATATTTCTTATTGTGATTCTGATATTTAAATATTTTCTCGAATTCGTTTTCCATATGAGTCTTGTATTCAATATGTTCATCGCTCCCAATATTGTTACAAACATAACTTTTATATTTGCCCATTAACCAAATCACTGCGTTATTTTTTGCCTGAGGGTAGTAACTTTCTTCTGGTCTGAAGAAAATGTTAGTCGGTACATTGTTTGCTGAAGTTCTTGTTGTTTGAGCAATTTTCTCCCTGGTCCACCTCCAGTTGATAATCCGATCGACACATGTGTAACGATGAGGCACACTATCAACGAGATTGCATTTGCTGCAGAGGTCAGTGTCACTTAAACCGATGGCAAACCACTCAGCTACCAGGGGTGGACACTGCCTAGATGACCCCACGGGGCTACCAACGGAATCTCCTCAACGACCGTTCAGCGAACGTCGCTGTGTATGGACCTCCGCAGCAGGCACCTGGTGCATGCATCCATGCTGACGATTGTTCATCGGCGACGAATGCAGGAACTGGCACGTTAGTATCGCAAACAGACGTCACCTGAGTGGCAACAGGTGGCCTTTTTACACGAATCAAATTTTATGCTCCATCGGACAGATGGCCGTCGGCATGTACGGCGTGAAACGTCAGAAAGCGAACACCACGCAACCAGGAGAAAGTACTGTGGTCTGGGCTGTGCTTTCTTGGCATTCCCTGGGTGAACTCGTCATGGAAGGCGCAATGGATTAACACAGGTATGCATCGAACCTTGGGGACCACCAACACTACATGCAGTTTGTTTTTTCCTCTGCACTTTGGCATCTACCACCTTGACAGAGCAACGTGCACGCAGCTCACACACACAAGTGCGTGGTTCTCAGAGCACCAGGAGGAGTTTGCAGTTTTCCCTGGATTGAACCCCAATCGAGAATCTGTGGGATCACATCAATCGGGCTTTTCCCAACATGGATCCTCAGCCGAGAAACCTGGTGCAGCTGGACACGGCACTGGACTCAACATGGCTCCACATCCTTGTCGGCACCTTCCAGAACCTCACTGACTCTCTTCTTGCACAACTCACACTGGTTCGCGCAGAAGACGCTATTCAGGCTTTTGAGAGGTGGTTACATTAATGTGGCTGGGCTGCGTATGTTAGAGATCTTCGACAAGCTCTACTTTCATTCTCTAATAGATGATCCACCTAGTTAAAAAAGTGCGTTTTTAAAGAAAAAGTTATTTCCCGAATACGACAACAGATATTCATGAACGTTGTTCCATGGTAGCATGACACAGTTCGTCAGTAGCAGTGGTTGATGAGTGATGATATGCCAGTCTCTCAGTAATCCGTGACGAGGCTTATTCAATGATTAACAGGTTTGGAGGACGAGCTTTACAGGGCATCAACTGAACAACGTTCGTATCGACGTAAGACAGCAGGCATGGGCCACATGGAGTCCCACGTTATCTTGTGAGAAGATAACGTCACAGAGACCTCGAAAACAGAACACTGAAACCACTCTCAACACCTCGAAATATAACGTCCGTTGTCCAAATTACCGCTCATGTGAACCAGAGGTGATTTTTGTGTACCAAATGGTGTCCTATAACATCGCTCTGGGCCCTGACCCCGTTTGACGATAACGAATGACTATGTTCGCTCACCTCGGTGCCACCACACACAGATACTTCCTCCGTGGTGTTGTACGTAGAGCCGAAACTCTTCTCTAAAGCTGACTTCGTTGGTGCCTCCCCTACGTCTTGTGTTGTTACTAGGCTCAACACTTATCGATCCGCCTCTTCCTGCTACCGTGTCAGGGGTAGCAGCACAAATGGTTGCCATACTGACAATGGATATTTTCCTTCCACTGAAAAAATCCATTACCTAATTGATGATACACTGAAGTGGCGACAGTCATGGGATACTTCCTAATATCGCGTAAGCATCTGCTTGCCTGGCGTATTGTCGCAACTCAAGGCGACATGGACTCAGAAAGTCACTGAAAGTTCCCGCTAAAATAATATGCCATGTTGCCTCTATAGTCATACAATGAATTTTTTCGCGACCGGATGTTTCAGCTGCCGAGAATTCTTCCGGGTTGTATGGCCGTGGTCCATGGAACTCCTCAGTCCCTGACGTTTCGTCCAAACCTACGTTGGATATCTTCGGAGGTGCTCCTGGTTGTGCTGAGTCTTGCGGACTGACGAGTCGGACGTCGAAGAAGGACCTAAATACCGTGGAAAGTGGGCATGGTCTAGGATAAAATATAACTATCGATCATAGTATGTCATAGACAAAAACTTTTCACTTTTAATTAGAGGAATTCTTTTCTTATTTAAATTGTATAAATCCTAAAATCCAGTTTGAAAGACAATGCAGTATCCTTCATGGATGTCTTCGTGATGAGGCAGACTGATGGCAGCTTGAAACATAAAGTCTTTCGGAAGGTTACACATACCGACAGATGCTTGCATAAGAATGAGATTTTCACTCTGCAGCGGAGTGTGCGCTGATATGAAACTTCCTGGCAGATTAAAACTGTGTGCCCGACCGAGACTCAAACTCGGGCATAGGTCCCGAGTTCGAGTCTCGGTCTGGCACACAGTTTTAATCTGCCAGGATGTTTCATATCAGCGCACACTCCGCTGCAGAGTGAAAATCTCATTCTGGAAACATCGCCCAGGCTGTGGCTAAGCCATGTCTCCGCAGTATCCTTTCTTTCAGAAGTGCTAGTTCTGCAAGGTTCGCAGGAGAGCTTCTGTAAAGTTTGGAATGTAGGAGACGAGATATTGGCAGAAGTAGAGGTGTGAGGACCGGGCGTGAGTCGTGCTTCGGTAGCTGAGATGGTAGAGCACTTGCCCGCGGAAGGCAAAGGTCCCGAGTTCGAGTCTCGGTCGGGCACACAGTTTTAATCTGCCAGGAAGTTTCACTTGCATAAGGATTCCAATCGTCATCCACAACAGAAAAGAGGTGAAATTAAAAGTCTAGTGGACAGAGCTAAAAGGATTTGTGCGCCGGAATACCTGGACGCCGAGTTAAAACATCTCTTGAGGAAGAATGGGTACTCTGGTAAGGAAATAAATAGAGTTTTTCGACCGAATAACAGGAGGCCTAAGAACAACGATAGGACACAGCGATGGAAGGCCACGGTTTCTGTCCCCTTCGTCAAAAAAGTAACGGATCAAATCGGCAAGGTTTTAAGGAAACATTACGTTCGACCGATTTTCAGACCAACTAAGAAAATAGGCCATGCACTTCGTTCCGTTAAGGATAAACGTCCCCCTCTGTCTGCAAGTGGTGTATACAAGATTCCGTGTACATGTGGTAGGGTCTAAATTGGAACTACATGGAACTACGAAGAGAAATGTGAATACACGGTTGAAGGAAGTTTTTCCGACTATCGAAAACAGACAAGTCAGCCGCGGCGGAACACGCTCTTCAGTCGGGTGATCACATAGCGAAATTTTCAGAATCTGAAGTTTTATGTACTATGACGATCTATTATCCACGGCTATATAGAGAAGCCATCGAAATATACAAACATGGCGATAATTTTAGCAGAAAAGAAGCAGCTATGAAACTCAGCGATATATGGACAGTGGCGCTACAGAATCACTGAGAAGTTTTTATTTTTGACATACTATGAACGATAGTTATATTTTATCCTTGACAAGGTTTATCTCTGCTGTCACGTGAAATCCAGACCACGCCCACTTTCCACGATATTCAGGTCGCTCTTCGACGTCCGACTCGTCAGTCGGCAAGACTCAGCACAACCAGGAGCACCTCCAATGATTTGCAACGTAATTTTGGACGAAACGTCAGGAATAGAAGAGTTCCATGGACCACGGCCATACAACCCGTAAGAATTCTCTGCTTGGTCAAACCATTCGCTTGAACTGTCCAGAATGATCGACATATCAACGGCGTACAACTGTGGGCGGTGACATTGCTCAATATCATCCATAAAAATACCATAGTTTTTGAGATCACGACGTCCATAAATGACTGCAAATGGTTTTCAAGTAGCCGAACATCCACGACCCAATCTATTCACAGTAAACACGGCCCACACCATTATGGAGCCATCACCAGCATGAACATTGTCTTGTAGACGGTTTCTGGTTAGTGGCTTCGTAGGGTCTGCGTCACACTCGAATCCTATCTTCACCTCTTACCAACTGAAATCTGAATTCATCTGAATACGCCACGAGTTTTCAGTCATCTATGGGCCAACAGATATGGTTACGACCCCAGGAAGGGCGATCCAGGGGGTGTCACGCTGTTTACGAAGGCATTCGCGTCGGTTGTCTGCAACCATATCCCATTAACGCCAAATGTCCCCGCAATATCCTACCGGATACGTTTGCCACACATCCCACAGTGAATTCTGCGGTTATTTCACGCAGTGCTGCTTACCTGTTAGCACTGACACCTTCACGCAACAGTCGCTGCTCTCGATCGTTAAGTGAAAGCCGTCGGCCATTGCGTTATCCGCGGTGAGAGGCAATGCCTGATATTGGGTATTGTCGACACACTCTTGAATGCCATAACTATATCCGAAATGGAATGTCCCAGCGTCTAGATAAAAAAAAAAAATGGTGCAAATGGCTCTGAGCACTATGGGACTTAACTTCTCAGGTCATCAGTCCCCTAGAACTTAGAACTACTTAAACCTAACTAACCTAAGGACATCACACACATCCATGCCCGAGACCGTCTCGGTCGCGCGGTTCTAGACTGTAGCGCCTAGAACCGCTCGGCCACCCCTCTAGATCCAACTACCATTCCGTGTTCAAAGTAAGTTGATTCGCACCGAGCGGCCATAATCAAGCCAGAAACTTTTTCGTATGGGTCACCTGAGAACACTGACAGCCCCGCCAATGCCCTGCCTTTTTTTATACGTTGTATACGCGATACTACCGCCATCTGTGTATGTGCATATTATGACTTTTGTCACTTCAGTGTAAGTGCTTTTGCTGCTCAATACTGCACGGCCGAGAGAAGAATGTGTGTGTCCTCTCGATCACTAGTCGTGTGTGATCATAGGGAAACTGCATGGCATTGCGTATGGCGTTCCTGAACTCCTCTGTTCTGTAATCGCATAGAGTCAACGGACGCTGAGCAATGCGCGCAGGTTGCGCAACGATAAACGTTAGTCACCCGATCTCACATCTACTTTAACACGAACGTCACACAATAAGCAATATATAAATTCTAATTCTGAATGAGACACTCTGAGTAATCTTCCTTATTACAGGGTGACCCAAGAGGAATGGTCGGTATTAGTGATAGGATGATGATGAGGTTCCATACTCCGAAGAGCGTAGGTGACGATGCGGGAGACCAGCACCGCCGTACTAGGTAAGGTCCTAGTGGAGGTGGTTTGCCACTGCCTTCCTCCGACCGTAATGGGTATGAATGATGATCATGAAGACGACACAACAACACCCAGTCATCATGAGGCAAGAAAAATCCCTTACCCCGCCGTGAATCGAACCCGGGACCCCGTGCGCGGGAAGCGAGAACGCTACCGCAAGACCACGAGCTGCGGACAATATAATAGAAACGATCATTTGAAGAAAAATGTTTCATATGACCATCTGTCCAATGCGAGTGGTTTCTAAGGTTGAATACATTTAATGTATGAGTACATTGTTGTTTATTTTCTGTGTTATTCAATAGATTATAAGGTTCACACATGTATACGTGTACAAGTACAAAATATTATAACATGCATTTTATAAAGTATCAACTGGAAAACACGCATTTGTAACATATTCGCCATTAAGCTCTACATCACACATCACATGACAGCTGTTGTACAGGTTACAATACGCTGAGTTGACAGAAAGTCATAGGATAGCGATATGTTCATACACAGATGGCGGTAGTATCTCGTACACAAGGTATAAAAGCTCAGCGCACTGGTGGAGCTGTCATTTGCACTCGTGTAATTCGTGCGAAAAGGTTATCGATGTGATTATGACCGCACGATGGGAATTAATGGACTTTGAACACGGAATGGTAATTAGACACATGGGACATTCCATTTCGGAAATCATTAGGGAATTCTATATACCGAGATTCAGCGTGTCAGGAATGTGCCGAGAATACCAAATTTCGGGCATCGCAGTGGCCGACGACCTGTACTTAAGGACCGAGAGCAGCAGTGTTCGCATAGAGTTGTCAGTGCTAACGGACAAGCAACACTGCGTGAAAAAAACGCAGAAAAGAATGTCAGACTCATTCTTTAGGACATTGCGTTGAAATTTAGAGGTGATGGCCTATGGCAGGTATGACCGATGCGAGTGCCTTTGCTAACAGCATGACATCGTATGCAATGCCTCTCCTGGTTTCGCGACCATATCGGTTGGACTCTAGACGTATGGAAAACTGTGACCTGGCAAGATTTGTTCCTATTTCCGTTGGTAAAAGCTGATACTAGGGTTCGAGTACGGTGCAGACCCCACGAAGTCATGGACCATGTTGTCAAGAAAGCACTGTGCAAGTTGGTGGTGGGTCTACAACGGTATGGGCTGTGTTTACGTGTAATGGACTGGATCGTCTAGTCCACCTGAAGTGATCATTGACCGGAAACGGCTATATTCGGCTACTTGGAGACCATTTGCAGCCATTCATGTAGTTCACGTTCCGAAACAACGATGGAACTGTTATGGATGACAATGTACCGTGTCACCGGGTCAGAATTGTTCTCAATTGCTTTGAAGAACATTCTGGATGATTCGAGAGAATGGTTTGGCCACCTAGATGTCCCGACGTGAATCCCATTTAACAATTTTGGGACAATATCGAGATGTCGGTTCCTGCCAAAATCCTGCACCAGCAACACTTTCGCAGTTATGGACTACTGTAGAGGCAGAATGGCTGAATATTTCTGCAGGGGGCTTCCGACGACTTATTGAGTCGATACCACGTGGAGTTACTGCATATACCGGCTAAAAGGAGGTGCGACATGGTATTAGTAAGTGTCACGTGACTTTTGTCATCTCAGTGTAAATGTTCGAATACCCCATTGTCAGCTTCAGTGCATTTATGCCCTCTTTGGAGAAGATTTCCTGCTGCTTTTCTGAGTTCCTGCACGTTCCATACTGAAGGCAGCAGCGTCCATGATGCGACCATACAGTTCATCTCACATATTCTCTTTCATTTGTACTCAGACTTTATCGAATTCCATAAACGAAAACCTAATTGTGTAAGTTCTGGCGACCTTGGTGGTAAGGTAACTGTATTGACACGACCATGCAGCAATTAGTGTAAGACATATACACTACGTGATCAAAAATATCCAGACACCTGGCTGAAAATGCCATACAAATTCGTGGCGCCCTCCATCGATAATGCTGGAATTCAATATGGTGTTGGCCCGCCCCTCACCCTTGATGACAACTTCCACTCTCGCTGGGCTTCACAGAGTGCTGCACTGGGGAGAGGTATCGATGTCGGTCAGTGAGGCGTGGCTCGAAGTCGGCGTTCCAAAACATCCCAAAGGTGTTCTGTAGGATTCATCCATTTCAGGGATGTTATTGTCGTCTAACCACTCCGCCACAGGCCGTGCGTTATGAACAGGTGCACGATCGTGTTGAAAGATACAATCGCCATCCCCGAATTGCTCTTCAACAGTGCGAAGCAAGAAGGTGCTTAAAACATCAAATATAGGTCTCTGCAGCGATATTGCCACGCAAAACAACAAGGGGTGCAAGACCCTCCAAGAAAAACACGACCACACCATAACAACACCGCCTCCGAATGTTAGTGTTGGCAGGCTGGCAGATAACGTTCACCGGGCATTCATCATACCCACACATTGCCATCGGATCGCCATATTGTGTACCGTATTCGTTACTCCACACAACGTTTCTCCACTGTTAAATCGTCCAATGTTTACGCCTCTTACACGAAGCGAGGCATCGTTTGGCATTTACCGGCTTGATGTGGGGTTTATGAGCAGCCGCTCGACCATGAAATCCAAGTTTTCTCACCTACCGCCTAACTGTCACAGTACTTGCAGTGGATCTTGATGCAGTTTGAAACTCCTGTGTGATGGTCTGGATAGATGTCTGCGTATTGCGTATTTTGACCCTCTTCAACTGTCAGCGGTCTCTGTCAGCCAACAGACGAGGTCGGCCTGTATTCTTTTGTGCTGTACGTGTCCCTATCAAGTCTCCACTTCGTTACCACATCGGAAACGGTGGACCTAGGGATGTTTAGGAGTGTGGAAATCTCGCGGACAGACGTATGACACAAGTGGCAATCAATCACCTGACCACGTTCGAAGTCCGTGAGTTCCGCAGAGCGCCCCATTTTGCTCTCTCACGATGTCTATTAACTACTGAGGTCGCTGATATGGGGTACCTGGCAGTAAGTGGCAGCACAATGCACCTAATATGAAAAAAGGATGTTTTTGAGGGTGTCCAGATACTTTAGATTACGTAGTGTACGTCCCCACTACTAGCACAAAAACAAATATACAATAAATATTTTCTATCTCGACAATCATTATGAATAGGTCGAATGTCTACAAGAAATTTTTTGATTCCAATGAGCTTTCCTATCATACCCCTGAATATTAACCATTCCTCCTGGGACACGCTATATATATATATATATATATATATATATATATATATATATATATATATATATATATATATATATATATAAATGGTTCAAATGGCTCTGAGCACTATGCGACCTAACTTCTGAGGTCATCAGTTCCCTAGAACTTAGAACTACTTAAACCTAACTAACCTAAGCACATAACACACATCCATGCCAGAGGCAGGATTCGAACCTGCGACCGTAGTGGTCGCTCGGCTCCACACTGTAGCGCCTAGAACCGCACGGCCACTCCGGCCGGGTCTATATAAAAATTACATCATTTAGAGTAACGGGAAATGGTGAAAGGAAAAGAAGAATAAGTAATTAGAAATAAAAGATCTTATTTAATTTAAGAATTGATTCATCATTTGTTAATTAAAATTTTCATTTGACCATAAATGCAGAATTTAAATAAAGAATAAAAAGGAGAATAGAATCAGCGCCTTAACGAACAATAGACTTCTACGCTATACATTCAACTGCCGCCGAATCTTGCAAGGTGATAGAAATGTTTTGCACTTGAGTTGACTCTGAACTCTTATAATTGTTTCGATTACTTTTTTTTTAAATTTGGGCCACACAGATTTTTCGAATTTATGAAGAGATGAAGATAATCGAAGTAGGTGAGATAGGAATGTCCCCTTGTAAGATTAAAATAACTCAGCCTCGTTCTGAGACGCGGAGACAACTGTTTCTCCAGTGTACTGATCACGAGTGATTAGTCGGGGATTCAACTATATCAGAACAAACACGCCCTCCGCCACATATCGCATCGTGGCTTGCAGACTGCAGATGTAAATGCGACATAGAAAGAGAGGAAGAGAGAGAGAGAGAGAGAGAGAGAGAGAGAGAGGAGGGGGAGGGGTAGGTAAGGGGGGGGGGTCCTGATTTGTGCGTGCGCACGAATGACGCACATAGCACAACTGTGTACCGCGTGGAGCATGACTATTAAAGCACGTACTCGCAGCGACAGTCTCTGAATCTTGAATGAAGGCAGTCACAGCCTGCTGCTTCCAAACAGGAACTGAGTCGATTACCGGACGTCACTGCGTGGCATCCAGACTGAAGGAAGCTACTCCAGCATCACGCCGCTGATGACTGTGCTTTGTTATGCAGCCTTTGAATGTTGCTGAGGTCCGTTACCGTATCGGTTGCATCGATTCTAGCTGCATTTAGAACTGCAGCCCCGTTCTGCTGGGCAGTGGTAAAAATAAACTCCGCCCTTTTGTCTCCTTTGCCTTTCAGATGGAGGCAGTGTGTCTGGGAATATTGAAGAATGCCTTCCTCCTCCAGTCCCTGAAATAGACCATAGATTCTTCTTTTCTTGTTGAATAAATACCATTGAATAACAGGAGAATGTACGTTTATTTCTTTTGTTTACATAAATAAACAGTGCCAGTGACTTCGCATTTGCGAAGCGTTGTACTCTTGCTTGGAGAACTGTGAGTGAAACTGACGCCTGTGTATTCCGCGTTTAGGATAATCTCGAGCAGCTTCAGCTGTGGTATCGTTTTCATTTCCATCTGCGGACACTGGACAGATTCTTTCATTTACACCGCAAATGTTTATTCTGTTCGCCCAGGCATACGCCGTGTTACTAGACTTCCAGAAGGCGTTCGGTTCAGTTGCGTACTGCCACCTAATGAACGAAACACGAGCGTACGAAATACCACATAGATTTTAGGATTGACTGTCGAGTTTCTAGGAAACAGAACACGGTACTTATTTCTTAACGAAGAGAAGTATTCAGGCGTAAAATTTGGGTGCAGCTTAAGGGAGTGCAATCGAAACATTACACTACATGTAAATGACCTAGCTGATAACATCAGTAGCCGGCCGTGGTGGCCGAGAGGTTCTAGGCGTTTCAGTCTGGAACCGTGCGACCGCTACGGTCGCAGGTTCGAATCCTGCCTCGGGCATGGATGTGTGTGATGTCCTTAGGTTAGTTAGGTATAAGTAGTTATAAGTTCTCGGCGATTGATGAACTCAGATTTTAAGTCCCATAGTGCTCAGAGCCATTTGAACCATTTTTAACATGAGTAGCACTGATGGACTGTTCGCGAATGATGTTGTACAGAGCATTCGGAAATTCCCGTTACAAACTTCTAGGAATTGTAAAGCGGGTGAGTAAATAGTATTTTGAAGAGGAATCCAGCAGGGAAACGTACCAATCTCAATTCAAATGTTTAACTAAATTGGCCGGCCGAAGTGGCCGTGCGGTTAAAGGCGCTGCAGTCTGGAACCGCAAGACCGCTACGGTCGCAGGTTCGAATCCTGCCTCGGGCATGGATGTTTGTGATGTCCTTAGGTTAGTTAGGTTTAACTAGTTCTAAGTTCTAGGGGACTAATGACACCAGCAGTTGAGTCCCATAGTGCTCAGAGCCATTTGAACCATTTTTTTAACTAAATTGCTTCTGCATGAGGAATTGAATTAGGCGTGACAAAGTATAGTTATTAGATAAAAATTCGAAAGAAAACATAAAGAAACATTAATTTATCAGTTGAGCACATTGGTTTGTATCGGCACTTAAATGTTACGTGTTTATATCATACTGTTCGTACAGAACAGTATTGATGCATTTTAACATCGGCTCGATGTGGCGACCACCAACATTGTTACAGGCATTGTACCTACGATGCATGCTCTGGGACTTACTCTCCATCCCATCTGGTGTCTCATCAGTTTCAAGCGCAGCGGTCAGAACTCATGTCAGCAGATCTTCCTTTGCCTCTACAGTAGTCTGTAAACTAACCTCTGCATTCGATCCCACAAGAAGTAGTCTATAGGAGTTAAATACGGCGACCGCTGTGGCCTCTTGATTGGACCAACTCGGCCTATCCATCTTTCACTATATCGTCTGTTGATATTTTTCTGAACGGCACGTGAGATGTGAGATGGAGCACCATCATGCTGAAACCACATTTCCTGACGGACATTCAGTGGCACAGCTTTCAAGAACGGATCCAGGCCGAGCTGAGTGGCCACGCGGTTTGAGGTGCCATGTCACGGATTGCGCGGCCCCTCCCGCCGGAGATTCGAGCCCTCCCTCGGGCATGGATGTGTGTGTTGTTCTTAGCATAAGTTAGTTTCGGTAGGGGAAGTCTAGAGACCGATGACATCAGCAGTTTGGCCCCTTAGGAGTTCAGACATATTTGAATATTTTTTGAACTGGTACCGTAGGTTTTGGAGAAAGATCAAGTATGTAGGACCAGTTACCTTGGGTGGAAGAGGAATGGTCCAATCGCATGATCGTCCAGAATATTTCCCACACGTTAATTCCAAACTGGTGCAGAAGTCCCTGAACATGTGTGGGACGAGCGCTTTCGTCTCCCCTGACGTGACTGTTCCGAGAATTCAGAACACAGCCCCTAGTGAAATTTCATTCACATGTAAACACAGCGTTGCCTCGATGCAGCTATGCAGACACCACGCGCAGCACGCAACGAGTTGTGGAAATCTGCTGGACACGTTGCGCGTACCATTTGTATATGGTACGCATGTAATTGCTGCTCACCGTGAACGTCCCAGACGATACTGAAACTAACACCCATTGCACAGGCAATTGTTTGAGCATCCGTTGACGGGTTCTCTTCACCGTGATGCTGTACATCTTCTTCAAATTCGGGCGTTCGGCTTTGCCGTGGAGCACCGCAGCTTTCCCCTATCAAGGTGAAGGTACCTGCTTCTCGGAGCCGCTGTGTAACTTCGGAAAAAAGTCGGCGCGATGGCGTGCTACGTTGCGGAAAACGTTCGTGATACAGCCGACTGGCAGCTCTTTTACTACCTCGAGCTTCGCCATACACAAGGATCTTGTCTGTGCATTACGAAAACGTGTACCGAACCGTGTTTACTGTATCGAAGACGCACAGGCACTGAATAGGTCTGGCAGCAAGGCAGACGCTGAATGATATCAGATGACTGTATGATCTAGTACACATCATCTTGTCTACCCAACTGAATACCAGGACAAACAACTCTGACACTTTCCCTCAGAAGACGTGGACACGTTAGACACCTGAATTTAAAGCGTCGTACAACGGAAACGGTATGTTTTCGGACATCTGTTCCCATCCAAGTTATTATGTACTAATGTCCTCTACGAACACAGGAATTTTGTAACGGGACTTTCAGAACACCGTGTATATAGAGATGTCGCAAAGCTGGAAACTTGCAGCGAAATGTAGGAAGACTTGCAGAGGATCGGTGCCTGGTGTAGGGATTGGCAGTTGAACCTCAACATGAAGAAACGAAAACTATTGTGCATGAACAGGCAGGCAACGCCCTACACGATTGTAGAACAGTCACTGGAAGCAATCACATACACTGCGATTATGTGACTAAACGTCCGCCCCTGGTAGCTGAGTGGTCAGCGCGACGGAATGTCATACCTAACGGCCCGGGTTCGATTCCACGCTGGGTCGGAGTTTTTCTCCGCTCAGGAACTGGGTGTTGTGTTGTCCTTATGATCATCATTTCATCCCCATCGACAAGCAAGTCACCGAAGTGGGGTCAACTCGAAAAACTTCCACCAGGTGAACGGTCTATCCGACGGGACGTCCTAGCCAAAAGGCATTTCCATGTGACTGAACGAGGAACGACCACATATAACTGATCGTAGGTAAAGGCAGATGCCAGACAGATTCACTAGAAGAATCCATAGGAAGTATAGTTCACCTATGACGGAGCTTAGAAAAGACTTGTCCTATCGATACTTAGAATATTACTCGATACTTAACAGATAGTGTTAATACAGGTCGGCCGCAGTGGCCGAGCGTTTCTAGGGCTTCCTGCCTCGGGTATGGATGTGTGTGATGTCCTTAGGTTAGTTAGGTTTGAGTAATTCTAAGTCTAGGGGACTGATGACATCGGATGTTAAGTGTCATAGTGCTCAGAGCCATTTGCTAATGCAGGAAACCCTGAAAATAGCAGCACGATTCGTTACATGTTCATTTAGTTAGCGCGAAGGCTTTGTGGAGACGAACTCTAGTGACAGATATGTTGTGCGTTACTGTGTGGTTTACTGCTAAACTCCTTTGAGCCTACGTTCCTAAAAGGTACAATCAATATATTGTTTCCACCTATGTACAGGGTGGTCCATTGATAGTGACCGGGCCAAATATCTCACGAAACAAGCATCAAACCAAAAAACTGCAAAGAACAAAACTCGTCTAGCTTGAAGGGGGAAACCAGATGGCGCTATGGTTGACCCGCTAATTGGCGCTATCATAGGTCAAACGGATATCAACTGCGTGTTTTTAAATAGGAACCCCCATTTTTTATTACACATTCGTGTAGTACGTAAAGAAATGTGCATGTTTTAGTTGGACCACTTTTTTCCCTTTGTGATTGATGGCGCTATAATAGTCACAAACAATGGCTCACAATTTTAGACGAACAGTTGGTAACAGGAAGGCTTTTTAAATTAAAATACAGAACATAGATACGTTTGAACATTTTGTTACAATGTGATACATGTACCTTTGTGAACTTATCATTTCTGAGAACGCATGCTGTTACAGCCTGATTACCTGTACATACCACATTAATGCAACAAATCCTCAAAATGATGTCCATCAACCTCAATGCATTTGGCAATAAGTGTAACGAAATTCCGCTCAACAGAGAGTAGTTCGCCTTCCGTAATGTTCGCACATCCACTGACAGTGCGCTGACGCATGTTGTCAGGCGTTGTCGGTGGATCACGATAGCTAATATTCTTCAACTCCCCACAGAAAGAAATCGGGGGACGTCAGATGCGGTGAACGTGCGGGCCATGGTATGATGCTTCGACGACCAATCCACCTGTCATGAAATATGCTATTCAATACCACTTCAACCATACGCGAGCTATGTGACGGACATCCATCATGTTGGATCTACATCGCCATTCTGTCATGCAGTGAAACATCTTGTATTAACATCGGTTCAACATTACGTAGAAAATCAGCATACACTGCACGATTTAGATTGCAATCGATAAAATGGTGGTCAATTATCCTTCCTCCCATAATGCCGCACCATACATTATCTTGCCAAGGTCGCTGATGTTCCACTTGTCGCAGCCATCGTGGATTTTACGTTGCCCAGTAGTGCATATTATGCCGGTTTACGTTACCGCTGTTGGTGAATGACGCTTCGTCGCTAAATAGAACGCGTGCAAAAAATCTGTCATCGTCCCGTAATTTCTCTTGTGCCCAGTGGCAGAACTGTACACGCCGTTCAAAGTCGTCGCCATGCAATTCCTGGTGCATAGAAATATGGTACGGGTGCAATCGATGTTGATGTAGCATTCTCAACACCAACGCTTTTGAGATTATCGATTCTCAACTGCTAAAACACCTACTTGGGCATCATGATTTATTGCAGATCGTGGTTGACGTTTCACATGTGGCTGAACACTTCCTATTTCCTTAAGTAACGTAACTATCCGGCGAACGGTCCGGACACTTGGATGATGTTGTCCAGGATACCGTGCAGCGTACATAGCACACTCCCGTTGGGCATTTTGATCACAATAGCCATACATCAACACGATATCGACCTTTTCCGCAATTGGTAAACGGTCCATTTTAACACGGGTAATGTACCACGAAGCAAATAGCGTCCGCACTGGCGGAATGTTTGATACCACGTACTTATACGTTTGTGACTACTACAGCGCCATCTATCACAATGCGAAAAAAGTAATCCAACTAAAACATTCATATTTCTTTACGTAATACACGAATATGTAATGAAAAATGGGGGTTCCTATTAAAAAAAAAACGCAGTTGATATTCGTTTGACCTGCGGCAGCGTCATCTAGCGGGCCAATCATAGTGTCATCTGGTTTCCCCCTTGAAGCTAGACGAGTTTCGTTCTTTGTAGTTTTTTCGTTTGATACTTATTTCGTGAGATATTTGGCCCCGTCACTATCAATGGAGCACCCTGTATAATGGCCTAGTTACCTATCTATAGCGCTGGAATCGTTACTTGGAGACTGATAGAACTTTGGGGTTGCAATATTTCAGTATTTCACAAGGCAGCAAAGTGGTAAACATTACTATAAGTAACATAAACTTGGATTTGCCTGTGTCGCAGTTGCCCCAGCCCACTGCACCCTGCATCCTCGCCCACGCCTCTTTTCGTCCATAATCCATTTAAGCTCTTGTAACACTATAATAGCTGAAGCGTTTTCAGATGGCCTATGATAATCATCCAACTGTAAAAACGATTATATAAAAATACTTCTTCGTTACTTTTGTAATAGTAATTACACTGGTTTTGGGAATAGTAATTAATTTATTTCTCGGCCAGAGAGTATTTTATTTTAAAGTCGATGTGCGTAAGATTTCAACAATACGTGTAGTTTAACGATATTTACCTTGGAAGGCAGCCAGCGATTGTCATTTTGTGCATAAAAATGGCTCGCTTGTGGAAGAGCGATATATTTTGTCTTCGTGTTTTACTGCAAGAAAAATGTTCTGCTGTAAGCTGTCTTATTCGTAATATGCTAGGAACAGTGAGTCCAACAGTCACAATTCCAAAGTATCTGTAAGTAAACGTCATATAACCGACAACGTATGTTGTACACCGCACAGGTGTTTATTAGCGTCAAAGACTGTATAACCATATTATCATGGATAGACGCAAACTAATTTGTGACGCCGCATACAATACAAGTCTAGTTGAAATCAATGTGTGAACCAGTGTGAAGATCCCAAAACTGTAGCTGATAGTATTTGTGTATTCAGTTTTGTCTTGTAAATAAATTTAGTAGCTATAGTTTCAGGGTGACTGTTGAAATAATAATGTAAAAAGAAGATCTTGATATTTGAGGAAAGTGAACAGCTTTGATTAAATGATACTTACGTTGATATTGAATTAAGGAACTTGGGATGCTTTGATGTGCAGGAGGAGTTCTGACTTGGTGTCAGAAATGAAAGTACAAGATTGTATCAGGAGAACGATAGCTACTGTCAAAAGAGGTCTGAGCCCTTTAATGTTATAAATTATTCAATCTAATTTTAAGATTCTTCTGCTCTGCGATAGTGACCCTTATATTAAAAAGACTGTGCTGTTATTTATTCAAAGAGGTAATAAATTACGTTATTAGAGTTTTAATTCGTATGGCAATAAAATGAAGTTATTATATTTCCAAATAAAAAGGAAATACGTAATTGTGCACTCGACATTTCTTACACATTTATGTATATGTATGTATAATGTTTGGAATACATGTTATACTTATTTAAGAAAAGTTCACCTTCCTAAATTTCATAGGCCAAATACTATAAGTATGAATCCCTCATGAGAATATGTTCTGTACATAAAATTAAAAAATAAATACATATATATTCAGACTCGATAAATACATTAGCCTTTTTAAGGTCCTTTTTAACAAATCAGCCCCCCTTCCCCCCCTTGACAAAATCCTGGCTACGTACTTGCTACAAGAGATATGTTGTGCATCACAAGCAAATGTGCTACTGAAATTCCGAGAGAGTACGTTTCGGGAAGAGTCAGACAACATACAGTGTCACTTCCTCTCACATACGCCTCGTGAAATGACAAAAACGAGAAATCCAGGGAAGCTGAAGCATGGAAAGCGTGAAAAGACGCTGGTACGAAAAGTACTCTCCACCACTCGCCAATAGGTGGTTTGTGGAGCACAGATACAGGTGCATAAATGTGGGTAGTCAAATGGTTCAAATGGCTCTGAGCACTATGGGACTTAACTTCTAAGGTCATCAGTCCCCTAGAGCTTAGAACTACTTAAACCTAACTAACCTAAGGACATCATACACATCCATGCCCGGGGCAGGATTCGAACCTACGACCGTAGCGGTCACGCGATTCCAGACTGTAGCGCCTAGAACCGCACGGCCACCCCGGTCGACTGTGGTAGTCGGAAGGGGTCTAGAGGCACTGACTGCAGTCCTAGCACCTAGCACTGCACCACCACGCTCTGTATTGTGAACTGCAGGTAAGCTGACGTGTATCGATCCTGGGATGATGGCGTTCCCTCGGCACTTACAGGCGTTATGAGAGCCACTTAACTGCCCACTCGGCGAGGCTACCGCACGCGTCCTGAAGGCCTCAGTCTGGGGTTATGTGCTCTACGGCGCCTTCCACTGCACAGAAATCACAGCACCATCCGCGTACAGTGCGAGTTTCGATTGAACTTCGATTCATCAGTGATGACAAGATTAACTAACGACACTGCATGGCTCATTTGACGCATCGTCCTGGAGATGTACGTAAAAATTCATGAATCCATGATAAGACAGAAGGGGCAGAACAACCACCAATGATACCCTCTGCAAACGCACAACCTATAGAACGTCATGGAGACGTCCAACAGAGTTGCGGCCAGGTTTTAGGCGTGTTTCATTGCGTCAATCTCTCCTCCACCTGGCTGACAAGATTGTGCGGCGAGACAGCACCATTGCGAAAACTAAACTTCTCCTTGATTTTGCAGTGGTTGAAAATACCGCTTCAGTTGTAAGTTTCTTTTCATTTAGAACACGACCGGTTTCGGGCCCTTACATGCCCATCATCAGCTGTTATAACTTTATGTTGCTACCCAGAGCGCTAGCTGGTGATAAGCCGCGCCCTGTACTCGTCCACAGAGGCCGCTTAAAGTTATATCATATGAAGATGAGTTTATAAAATCCAGAAAACGGGCTTTTTCTAAATAAAAAGAACCTCGTAACTGAAGCGGTATTTTCAACTTCTGCTATAATGAACATTTCCGGATTTTCCTCCGACAGGATTATTTCTCCTTGATTTAGATACGTATCTTCCGTCTCGTTCTGGTTGTTCCCATACAGCTGAATAGTTGGCAGTAACAACGGTGTAACTCTAGATCATAGCCACGTCTTCCGGCACATTAGCAGCGAAATCCAACTTCCGCTTTTCTAAAGAAGGCCATGAGCCAAGGTAATCAGGTGCAAGCAATATTTTTCGACTTCCGAAAAGCATTTGACTCTGTACTACAAGAACTGCCACTGGTTCAAATCAAATGGCTCTGAGCACTATGGGACTTAACTGCTGAGGTCATCAGTCCCCTAGAACTTAGAACTATTTAAACCTAATGAACCTAAGAACATCACACACATCTATGCCCGAGGCAAGATTCGAACCTGCGACCGTAGCGATCGCGCGGTTCCAGATTGTAGGCCTAGAACCGCTCGGCCACCCCGAACTGCCATTAACCAAAGTACGATTTTATGAGAAATCAAACAACAGTTGTCTCTCGTCGACAGATGTAGAAGTAACTTCAGGCGTGCCCCAGAGATGTGTGTTCGGAACCGCATTTTTAATATTACTTATTAATGAGCTGACAGGAAACATTAATAGTGACCTCAGACATTTCACAGATGATGCTGTAACCAAAAATAAAGTATTGTTTGAGAAAAAAAAAGCCATACAAGTATTGAATAAGATCTTAATAAGATTTGGATGAGGTGCAAACATGCATTAAATGTAAAGAAATGTAAAATGGTGCGCTTCGCAAAAGTTGTATACTATGACTACAACGCCAGTTTCCATCAACTGCGTTTTCTTTCTTGCAGTCAGTTTTAATAACTATAGGAGAGCATGTATACCAATATATAAATTGTTTCTCCCACATACATAATTTCTAATTATTCACGTCAATAATTAACGTTCCAGTTTCAGAAAAACTGTAGAAAGAGAACCGCCGTATTACTGCATATTAATGACGAAGTGGAAAACGTCATAGAACAAAAAAAAAGTTATCAGTAGGTGGTGCTGTAAGCGTCTTAACGTAATTGGTGTCGCCTACAAATAACAGATGAATCACAATATGACGGGCCGGCCGGGGTGGCCGAGCGGTTCTAGGCGCTACAGTCTGGAACCGCGCGACCGCTACTGTCGCAGGTTCGAATCCTGCCTCGGGCATGGGTATGTGTAATGTCCTTAGGTTACTCATGTTTAAGTAGTTCTAAGTTCTAGGGGACTGATGACCTCAGAAGTTAAGTCCCTTAGTGCCCAGAGCCATTTGAACCATTTGAACAATATGACGGCTATGGATTTAGCATTACTAGGTTTCCCAGTACTAGTACGACAACAAATAATTTGCTATCCTTCTTCCCTTCCTTTTAAAAATGTACATACCTGTTGAAGCTATATATGTGTATCGAATCAATCCCGCATCGGGTCGTTCGTTCCAGGTGATTAACTGATTTCATCTGTGACTGTTGCTTCTCTTCGTCTGTAATCGCTGTGAAACGTTTCCTACTAGGTGGATGACATGTGAGAGCTTAGTTTCTCCCGGGGTGTACGAAGCAATGTTCAAATAACTTACGGGAAGGTAGCCGGGTGTCGTCGAGCATACCCTGCCATTTTCAAGAAATTACTGCAACAAGTAAGCGCTAAGCAAGAAATATTAAAACCTCGTTTTTCAGAGAAACTCCGGAAAGATAACACTCACTCACACACTGTAGATACTAGCGTTGTCACAAACCACGACCGAGGTCAGAAGTTACTGACGGTAAAATTAATAATCAACAGGTGAGGCAGTATTAACTCTGTTGTTCCGTTTTTTGTCAGGGGAGAGAGCTAGAGTACACGCGGAATTTAAACAAAACCACCATCTCAGTTTATAAGGTTACAAGCTAATTTAATTTCAACAGCGTCCATAATAACACTACCGCAATAGCTGGAAGTGCATGCCAGAATCTTCGTTTTTTTGTATTCCATAGAATCACCGGTGCCAAGAAAATGTTTTGTAATGGTGGATTAGGTCGGCTGCTGTGAACCTGTGTGTCGCTTATGCTCAGTACACCGGCCCTCCACAGTCCTGGTAGTTTGACCAATATATGACATGGCGCAACTGCAAGGAATACGGTAGATACCCGGTTTACACAAACCAAGGTCGTCCATTACGGAACCTGAAAGGACCCTGATCTAGGGTGTGGTCGAAAAACACACTTTACATCACATTTATGTGAAATGCACCCAATTCTGTTCGAAATACTTCCTGCATAAGGCAAGATGCCTGTAGAATTTGAGGTTCAAAAATGGTTCAAATGGCTCTGAGCTCTATGGGACTTAACATCTTAGGTCATCAGTCCCCTAGAACTTAGAACTACTTAAACCTAACTAACCTAAGGACATCACACACATCCATGCCCGAGGCAGGATTCGAACCTGCGACCGTAGCAGTCCCGCGGTTCCGGACTGAAGCGCCTAGAACCGCACGGCCACCGCGGCCGGCTGAATTTGAGGCCACCTCGGTATTATCATCACTCTCGCGGTGCACAGTTGGTCTATAGCGCAACGCACGTCCGATCTATCTTTCACTCTAACCATTCTGACGGAATTTTTGCGTGTCAATAAACTTTACCAACAGCCGTACACTTTAAGGTATTTTATTTTATTCTGAAATCAATCGGTCTCGGCAGTTCGTTTTACCATCTTCAGGCCCAATACGCTTTTTTAAAATCAATGAAATTGTCGCATAGCGCCATGAAACTGGATAACGTGAATTCCAATCGTTGTGCAGATGCTTCATGTGGTGTCACCGCCAGACACCACACTTGCTACGTGGTAGCTTTAAATCGGCCGCGGTCCATTAGTACATGTCTGACCCGCGTGTCGCCACTTTCAGTGATAGCAGACCGAGCGCCACCACACGGCAGGTCTAGAGAGACGTACTAGCACTCGCCCCAGTTGTACGGACGACGTAGCTAGCGATGCACACTGACGAAGCCTCGCTCATTTGCAGAGCAGAGAGTTAGAATAGCCTTCAGCTAAGTCAATGGCTACGACCTAGCAAGGCGCCATTAGCAGTATATTGTCTGAAACTATATAGTCTCACTTTTATCGTCAATAGCGATGTATACAAATGATGGATTAAAGTTAAGTATTCCAGAAGCTACGTACTTTTCTTTATAGCATTCATTACGTATCCTGTTTCAGACCTCAAGCCATCCTGCGTGAGCTTAGCGCGTGCCTTTCGGCTTCCTCGCATTGTGTCTAGGCTGTCTTGCCTAGACGCAACACTTCACACGAAGTATCGTGAATTCCGACTTTCGTATGAAGCATCTGCACAACGATTGCAATTCACGATTTCAGTTTTATGGCGCTTTGCGATAAGTTCGTTGATTTGAAAATAGCGTATGGGACCTGCAGATGGCAAAATGAATTGCAGAAACTGGCTGCTCTCAGAAAAAAAAAAATATCTTAATGTGTACGGCTGCTAGCAAAGTTTGTTGACATTGAGAAGTACCTTTCGGACGATGTCTTCTGGTCGTAATGGATCAACAGAGATTTTCTGACGGAAGGTGATAACTTCTGGCGTCGATTATCCTTAGTTGTGTGTGGCCGAGCGGTTCTAGGCGCTTCAGTCTGGAACCGCGCGACCGCTACGGTCTTAGGTTCGAATCTTGCCTCGGGCATGGATGTGTGTGATGTCCTTAGGTTAGTTAGGTTTAAGTAGCTCTAAGTTCTAGGGACTGATGATGTCAGATGTAAAGTCCCATAGTGCTCAGACCCATTTGAACCATTTTGAACCTTAGTTGTGTGGTGACGCTATTGTCTACAGTGTATGTGTGTGTGTGTGTGTGTGTGTGTGTGTGTTTGTGTGTGTGTGTGTGAGAGAGAGAGAGAGAGAGAGAGAGAGAGAGAGAGTGAGTGAGTGTATGTTATCTTTCGGGAGATCCTCTGAAAACCGAGACCTTAAATTCTCTTGTACAGCGCTTGCCTGCTGCAGTTATGCCTTGAAAATGGCAGGATGCGCTCCTGTCGAAAAATCGGTGATTGTCGATTACGTCACCCGGCTGCATTGTTCGAACAGTGCATAACGTGCTCTTCATTTCTCTCAGAAGGCGTATAATTTCCGGTATTCCAATTTCGGAGTCGGCGGCAGCTTCTCGCAATCGCCGGTTGCGTTACCGGGCGCCGGTGATTGGCCCGCGGCCCCCGCGCTCGGTGTTGGCCCGGCTCCAGCAAGGCCGTGCTGCTTGTCACAGCGAGCGACGCTCCTTCTGGCCAGCTGGCGTCTACTGGACTGCTCCGCATTTATGGGCCACTCTGAGGCGCATGGCAGAGAGTACCTCCCATTCCATCACACCAGCTACTGCAATCAATTTGTCTCCTAACGAGCCCGGGGAGAATGATTACTTAAACACCTCTGTGCACGGTATAATTAATTTACTGTTGTCATCGCTATTCCTACAGGAGTGTCTAACAACCCTATCACTACAAAGGTCAAAATTAAATAATGATTGTGGTGTTGCTCACGCTGCTAAATACTGCATTTTCGGGCAACAACAAAGTTATTATGTGGCAGGTGTCATTAGAACACTGTTAATACAGTCATTTCACGTAATAATGAATAAACTAGGCACTCATCTTTTCGTGTTTCCCACGCTGGTCTCATTGTAAAATCATGGCTCAATCGTCGAAAATCTAGGTGGTGATGATTTCAAGTTCGGATGCAAAGAGGCCTAGGTTTTATTCTGCTATATTCAAAAGTTTTATAGATGTGTTTCACAAACTATTCTTGAAGATTAAACCTTAGAAACCATTGTGCAATGGTGATGTAAAAAAATAATCAGCACTCCGAATTTAAGTTACACTTCCTTTTTATTGCTTTTGTTGCAGTATCGCGTAACACACAAAACATCACTTCACAATACAAAACATACTTGAAAACGTCTTCCTCACTGTTAAAAGTTCACATTTTATAAGCTGACTGCGTTATGCGTCTTTCCAACATGACGTCCAACACTTGACTTTCTCAAGGTCCGACTCTCTAACTAACTACTAGTCTCTTACGCGCCCAAAAATCAGAGTTACAAGTACGTCAAAGACCGTAGTGACAAAAGAAAGAATACACATAAGAATAATATCATTGCAACATAAACATATCGATGTATCAAAGTACCTCTACATTAATGAAATCAAATCTGAATGTTGTCTCAGAAATAGGTTAACTACTTCACAGAAACACAGTAGAATATGGCTCGTATCGAGAGGTTCAGGTGAGGTGCCGCAATGGTTACGTAATTCAAGTACCATTACAAGTGGTACGCGGGCTTTGCACTATACTTCTAGACAAGCCGGGTACCCAGTGTTGTCTGGGTCTCTATTTATTCCGTCCATTAGCCCATCTCCTCCTTCCCTCTCTCATTGTCCATCTCCTCGGCCCTCCTATCTGTCCGTCTCGGCCGGTCGGTGTGGCCGAGCGGTTGTACACGCTCCAGTCTGGAACCGCGCGATCGCTACGGTCGCAGGTTCGCATCCTGCCTCGGGCATGGATGTGTGTGATATCCTTAGATTAGTTAGGTTTAAGTAGTTCTAAGTTCTAGGGGACTGATGACCTCAGATGTTAAGTCCCATAGTGCTCAGAGGCATTTTTTCTGTCCATCTCGTTCTCCACCCCTCTCATCGTCCACCTGTTCCATCCCCCTTCCCCCTGTCTGTCTCCTCCCGTCCCTCTCTCTGACAATCGTCTTCTCCCCAGTCCATCCGCTCCTTAACCCTCTTTCCACCACCTCCGTCCACCAGCCTGTAAGTCCGTCTCCATCTACCTGTTCTGTGCTCACTCCCTTTGTCTCTTCCTCCCCCTCGCTCTGTCCATATGCTCCTTCCCACTATTTCCTCTCCATCACCTTCTCTTTCCTTTATGTTCATCTCTCCATCACCCCTCTCCTTACCTCTTTCTCTTTTCTTCCTTTTTCCATCTGAGACTCAGAGTTATTGTCGCACAGATGACAAAATGGTAGCTATCGAAATAGACGACAGAGGGATAGAGAAACAATTAAAATCGCCCAAAAAAGGAAAGGGCACTGGACCTGATGGGATACCAGTTCGATTTTACACAGAGTACACGAAGCAACTTGCCCCCCATCTTGCAGCCGTGTACCGTAGGTCTCTAGAAGAGCGTAGCGTTCCAAACGACTGGAAAAGGGCACAGGTCATCCCCGTTTTCAAGAAGGGACGTCGAACAGATGTGCAGAACTATAGACCTATATCTCTAACGTCGACCAGTTGTAGAATTTTGGAACACGTATTATATACGACTATAATGACTTTTCTGGAGACTAGAAATTTACTCTGTAGAAATCAGCATGGGTTTCGAAAAAGACGATCGTGTGAAACCCAGCTCACGCTATTCGTCCACGAGACTCAGAGGGCCATAGACACGGGTTCCCACGTAGATGCCGAGTTTCTTGATTTAAGCAAGGCGCTTCATTCACTTCCCCACAGTCGTTTAATGTACAATGTAAGAGCATATGGTCTATCAGACCAATTGTGTGATTGGATTGAAGAGTTCCTAGATAACAGAACGCAACATGTCATTCTCAATGGAGAGAAGTCTTCTGAAGAAAGAGTGATTTCAGATGTGCCGGGGTGTCGTAGGACAGTTGCTATTCACAATATATATAAATGACCTTGTGGATGACATCGGAAGTTCACTGAGGCTTTTTGCGGATGATGCTGTAGTATATCGAGAGGCTGTAACAATGGAAAATTGTGCTGAAATCCAGGAGGAACTGCAACGAATTGACGCATGCTGCAGGGACTGGCAATTGAATCTCAATGCAGACATGTGTAATGTGCTGCGAATACACAGAAAGAAAGATCCTTTATCATTTAGCTACACTATAGCAGGTCAGGAACTGGAAGCAGTTAATACCAAAAATCATCTGGGAATAGGCATTAGGTGTGATTTAAAATGGAATGACCATATAAAATTAATCGCCAGTAAAGCAGATTCACTGGAAGAATCCTAAGGAAATGCAGTCCGAAAACGATGGAAGTAGGTTACAGTACAGTTGTTCGTCCACTGCTTGAATACTTCTCACCGGTGTGGGATCCGTACCAGATAGGGTCGATAGAAGAGATAGAGAAGATCCAACGGAGAGCAGCGCGCTTCGTTACAGGATCATTCAGTAATCGCGAAAGCGTTACGGAGATGATAGATAAACTCCAGTGGAAGACTCTGCAAGAGAGACGCTCATTAGCTCGGTACAGGCTTTTGTTGAAGTTTCGAGAACATACCTTCACCGAGGAGACAAGCAGTATATTGCTTCCTCCTACGCATATCTCGTAAAGAGACCATGAGGATAAAATCAGAGAGATTAGACCCCACACAGAGGCATACCGACAATCTTTCTTTCCATGAACAATACGAGACTCGAATAGGCGGTAGAACCGATAGAGGTACTCTAGGTACCCTCCGCCACACACCGTCAGGTGACTTGCGGAGTATGGATGTAGATGTAGATGCTCCTCTTCTCTCTGTCTGTCCATCTCCTCATTTTGCATTTCTCTATCCATTTCCCCCTCTGCCTCACTGTACTCATCGCCTTCTCCCTCATGTTCATGCCCTCCTTCCCACTCTCCGTCTGTCTAGGTCTCCCTCCCCTCCTCTGGGTCCATGTTATCCCCCCTCCCCCTATGGTTGTAAAACTGCTGTAGGCTACTGCAGACTATCATAAGTCACTTAAGGCCGTACCTACATTACCTGTACGTTAGTTGTGTTGTGTATCTATTGGGCGTTAACTCATTATGATCTATTTCTTTACATATGCTGTCAATGTCTTACTAGATACCCCTAAAGACAAGAAGTGATGAACCATCTAGAAACTGAGGATATATAAAGAGCCGCTTAACCTACGGAACATTTACGTTCTACTTAGCTATCATCCTGTCTGTTACGTAACAATAAACAGTTTTTCTAATAAAACCGAAATTGTCAATATTTAATACATGTTTTACTCGAAAATTGTTGATTTGTAACTTGAGACAGAAGGATGTTGTTGAAAAAATAAAGAAAACAATACACCTTTATCTTATAGCGCTAGAAAATGCAGTTTTTTCAACAAAAAGATAAAATAAAAATATTCAAAACAAAAATATAGCAAACATCGATTCAGTACTTCCTCGAACGTTCGTTAAATATGTTTGTGTTGCTTATAAAATTGCTCTGAGCACTATGGGACTTAACATCGGAGGTCATCAGTGCCCTAGAACTTAGAACTACTTAAAACTAACTAACCTAAGGACATCACACACATCCATGCTCGAGGCAGGATTCGAACCTGCGATCGTAGCGGTCGCGCGGTTCCAGACTGTAGTGCCTAGAACTGCTCGGCCACCCCGGCCGGCTGCTGCTTATAAACAACATTCGCAATTCTCAATAATAACAGGAGACTTTCGCCTTTACATTATGATGAAGAAAGTTGTATTCAGTACAAAATAACGACGACAATGATATATATATTTTTATGTACTTACATCAAATATAATTCGATGGATTGCATACAAGCGCAGAAGCTATGACGTCAGCTATTTGTTATTACTTATAAATTTACTGTAACGGCGTAAAATACTCAGCGGGTTACACTGAATGATGTGTACTTCTAATTACATGCAAAACAAAAAACCAAACAAACAGAAAACAAAGATAAGTCATCGGCTCTCAGTTTCTCTCTCACAATTCATTTATGTTTCTTTCCCCACTAATGCTACTCTTATTTTTGGTAAATCTACCATTTACTACGTCATTTATGTAGTGTACCAAAACTGCCGAACTGTAGTTTTGGTATGGCGCAACTATACCCCAACCCCATTAGGAGGTTGCTGGTTCTTTCTTCCACAGTATTTCCTCCCAGATAGTAATGTGTGTCCCACGTTTGGTAGAAATCAATCCAGAGGTTTAGGAGGTCTTTTAGTTACCTCTTTGCGAAAGTAAGGACGTGTCACATATATTTAACATACGTCACATATATTTGTACACACGTCAAACCTGTATCTGCAGCGAATTTCATCCTACAGTTTCGATTATATGCAGCTCCGTCTCTATGACTTCGTATCTCGTGAGCTAGGTGTGTTACAATGATATAATGTCGCAGGGATATTCAGCGGCATGTGCCAATACTGTCTGCAATATGTGTCGTGAATGCAATTTGTAGTAAAGAAGTAATAAATTAAAACGTCATGCCCGATGAGGCAGTTTTACTGCATGGACAGCGGAAAAGTGATAAACGATAAACATTTTTCTTTCATAATTTGTTTTGGTATGTCGGCAAGAAAAAGTTTTGTAGAGGCTTGACATTACGTGTAAGTTCTACCATTCTCAGTTACTGGACGTCTAAAATTTGCGAACTCGAGCCTCGTGAACTATACAACTTTTTAACACTAAACTCCCCCCACCACCTTTCATAGATTGTTAACCACTCAACGATTCTCTCCACACAAGAACCGTTCGTTATGTGTACCAAGTTTGGTTGAAATCTGTCCGGTAGTTTAGGGGGAGAAGTGGAACAGGCATATGTACACCCATACATATAAGAACCCACAAAATCAATTTTTTCAGCTTCTCAAAGTCACTTTCCCAATGGAGAAAAAAATTTGTGACATTTGACACGGGTTCCACACACTTCAGCAACGTTCTAGGTAGGGCACGAGTTTGTGTAAGCAACCTCCGTTATAGACTGACTACATTTTCTAGTATCCTACCAATAAACTGAAGGTTGCCATTAGCTTTACCTATGTCTGAACCCATCTAATTGCTCAATCATATGCCCGTACAGATTGTTACACTCAGATATTTGTTATCAGTTGACCGGTTCCTACCGCGGCTTATTGATATTGCATTTTTCGTTTTACGAAGTGCACAGTTTTACATTTCTGAAGCTTTAAACCAATTTTCAAATTTGTGTACGATTCTGAAATTTTAACAAGGTCTTGTTGAATATTTGTACATCTTTTATCAGACAGAATTTCTTTGTAGATAACCACATTATTTGAAAAAAATGTCTGAGATTACATTTAATGCTATCTGGCAAGTTACTAATACACGTCATGATGACCAGTGCTCCCAACACACTTGACTAAGGCAAACCCGAAATTACTTCTATATCTGTCGATGACTCTCCACCCAATATCTTGCTGCGGCCCCTCTACCAAAAATCCTCAAGACAGTCACAAATTTCGATCGCTACTCCATACAACCGTAACTGCAATAATATACGTACTTGTGGAATCGAGTTGAATGCTCTCCGCAAGTCAAGAACTGCAGCATCCACCTGATTTCCTTGGTCCATGGTTTCCAAGATGTTATTTGAGAAAAGCGATTTTTTCAGAGTGTATGCTAATTGTCTTGTTGGATGTCTTTCTGTTATGAATACTTCTTTACCTATTTCTTCGATGAAGAGATTACCAGTAAACAAACTTGTTTCGCCCAATTCTTCAGTCGTTGGGTAGGTATGACCCTTCTTACGTATCTTATTTCTTCGACTTTGGCTAGCTATCCATTCATCGAAGAACCATCTTAAAAAATAGTTTTTAGTGAGACGACCGATATAAACATGTACAACTAACATAACGCCGGCCGGAGTGGCCAAGCTGTTAAAGGCGCTGCAGTCTGGAACCGCGAGACCGCTACGGTCGCAGGTTCGAATCCTGCCTCGGGCATGGATGTGTGTGATGTCCTTAGGTTAGTTAGGTTTAAGTGGTTCTAGGTTCTAGGGGACTGATGACCTTAGAAGTTAAGTCCCATAGTGCTCAGAGCCATTTGAACCATTTGTTGCAGGGGGCGGACAAAAATATGGAAAAACTATAAACACAACACATTACTATTCCTACAAGCGTTGGCGTCCAAAACAGCTTCCAGTCACCTCAGGATGGATAAAGACAAGTTCTGTATAGTCTTCAAAGGACTCTTTTACCATCTTTCTGCAAAATAGTGGCAACTTCAACTTCATGTAACGATGAAAGACGTGTACAGCGATCAATCACTGTTCTCTCTGAAGTAGATCACAATGGGTCAATAATATTCTGATCTGGTAACTGTGGTGACCAGGGGAGATGGTACAATTCATCCTCGTACTCACAAAACCAGTCTTGGACGCTGCGAGCTGTGTGAACGGGTGCTCTGTAGCATTTGGTATGTTTTTGTTGCCGTCACTGGAGTTTCGTCGTATTAACTTATTGATGTAGTTGCTGAAATCACGATATGATCGTTTGAAATGTGTTATAGAGATCCAAGGCAGAAGCGATGACCTGCATTAAACCTTGAAATGCCGGGGCAAGGGTGCGAGGGGGGAGGGGGGAAAGAGTACTTTAAAAAAAAAAAAAATGGCTCTGAGCACTATGGGACTTAACTTCCGAGGTCATCAGTCCCCTAGAACTTAGAACCACTTAAACCTAACTAACCTAAGGACATCACACACATCCATGCCCGAGGCAGGATTCGAACCTGCGACCGTAGCAGTCCCACGGTTCCGGACTGAAGCTCCAAGAACCGCACGGCCACCGCGAGCGGCGAAGGAGTACTTTATTTGCATCTTTTGAAACTGCAGTAATCTAATCAACTACTTTAAAAATTTTGAAAAAAATAATTATTGTTTTTAACGAAGTCTTCCACCAGATCCCATAAATGTTTTAAATTTTTCAGTTACCCCAAAAATTTAATTAAGTCTTTGTAGTAGACGTGGATTTTGGCAATGGATGTGATAAACAATATATTTACGTATAGGACACTGATTACACATCAGTATCTCTTTAAAAAGAATGTAAGTAAAAGTCTACAAAAACTAACGAAATTTGTTTTTTTGGTGGTGGTCATAAAGTTGTCCCCCCCCCCCCTCTCCCCTTGGAAGTTTGCGTTAAAGAAAGTGCGTTGCTTTTGTTGGTTTTGCTAAGCTTCTGTAAACTGCTTACACATTAGTACCTTTTCAAAGCTAATGTTGTTAACACTTTGCCATCCGCACGTATCGTACAAATTTATTCGCTTAGCGCCAGCCGATTGTCACCTTTCCGTTGATGACAATCTTCTAACACATTGACTTTTGCTCGCTTTAACTTTCCTGAAATCCTCTATATCGCCGTATCGTTCCACAAAATCGAATTTTCTTTTCAAGTAACTTCTCTGTAAGTTCTACACTGTTATAAAAATCATCCATGCAGAGGTGATGCCACTTTCCATCCCGCGCGACCGCTACGGTCGCGGGTTCGAATCCTGGCTCGAGCATGTATGTGTGTGATGTACTTAGGTTAGTTAGGTTTAAGTGGTTCTAAGTTCTAGGGGACTGATGACCTCAGAAGTTAAGTCCCATAGTGCTCAGAGCCATTTGAACCACTTTCCATCACAAGGTGTCAATAATTCCATCACTGTTTTTGCCAAAGGCTGTCCAGCGCCGGAATATATCTTGAATGAGGAAATGTATCTCGTACTCGAATCACACACCATCCGAATGAGTATGCCGCACTTCGTAATTTTCGACGGATTGTAAACTTTAAAATTTAACCGTCTACTCCACGGTATCATTCCTTCAATTTGAGTTGTTTTGACTTAGATTAAATGTTTCTTTAAACTTTTTGGAAAAATAATCAATTACGAATTGCACTTTGAGAAGCCGGTCGGCATTATCCGGTTTATTGTTGCTGTCGGAAAAATGTAAAAATGATAATATTTGTCTGAATCGATTGCGGGACATCGTTTTCCGAAATATCGGTGTTTCTATCAACGGATTCGTTGACCAAAATCATCGATCCATGCTATTTTTTAAAATTCCCATAAGAATAGCAAGCCCAAATTGTTTTCTAATTTCGGGTCCCGTAACGTCGACAAATTTGGCATTTTTTAAATCCAGTTTCCTTCTATTGCAATTTTGACTGTAATACTCGTTGGTTTCGTTGCTAATATATTCAATTAGATCGTTCCCAATATATAATGCTACGATATCCTCGACGCTCTGTGTATCTTTGGGAAAAATGTTTGGACCCAAGGATCCATCAAATTTATTATTAATCCTCGGTAACTCAAAGTCTGACCACTGTGCACCGTCTTCTTCTTCATCTGATTCAACCGAATCAGTTGGCAACCGCAGCGTTCGCCGAATTCTTCTTGGACGTATTTCGCTATCTTCCTACGATTCTGCTTCACTTTCATTTTTTTGATATCCATTGTCTTCTTCCCAATCGGCCAAGTAGTCCGGAACGTCAGACAAGACGTCTGTGCATTCATCGTAAATAATCCTATTGTCATTTTCGTCCGCCATGATGAAAGGGCACAAGTACTAAAAAAAAACAAAAAACTTTTTGTCGTGTGTAACTTATTGTTACCTAAACAAAACACCAACAGATTGCAAAAGATACTAAAGTGCTGTCACTGGCCACTGCGCGATACTATGCACACGACACCACTGTCGTGTCGCCGGCCACTGAGCGATACTTTGCAGACGACACCACTGCGGTGTCACCGACCGTTGACCGCTATTTCGCGCACGACACTATTGTGGTGTCGCCAGACGGCGTAGTGTTCATAAGTTAACAAGGCTTAAAGATTTGATTTAGGGGGGGAACATAAAGTATCCCTCCTTCCCGCCTACCACTTAGTAATAAACATTATGGAAAATGGGATGGTACTGCTAGGGTTAATAGCGACTCAAGCGGCAAAGATTATACCAGAATCGGTGGCTGACAGCAATCAGCGCAATGATGCTACAGAGGGTTGATGCTGGCCACGAGAAGAAGATACAACGACCATCTGAAATAATGACCTAACTGTTATAAGTAATGGTAGTACTGTGCGTTTCTTTGTGTAAGTGGTTCCAAAATGGCTTAACATGGGTCTTATAGTAAATGATAGTAGAGGGTTCGTGCAGACAGTCAAATTTATCCATTGGGCGAATAGTCACAGCAGAGTTGTGGAACTTTCAGTAGTAATAACGTCTCAGTACTTAACTGCTCAGCGTGACTACTGGTCCGATACAGTATATTTGCAGGTTTGGTAAGCCAGCTACAGAGAGTGACTGGCATTCGGTTCAGTTAGCTCCGAGAGTTTCTGACCGTGAATTACTGTCTAGTAGGTTCCTCATGTTTGTAAGTGAATTGCTATAGGGGAGAGGGGGGGGGGACCATGCTAAATAATGATATAAAGAGGGTGTGTATATAATTAGTTGCATGATTGCAACATTTCATTGAGAGAACTGTACTTATATCAAGCTTTTATTGTTGATATGTGAATAGAGTTACGGTCAGATATTGATCTGAATTGTTCCATGTATTTTGACTATAGTCCGACTATAATTTCTTGATGGTTGACGTCTGCCATATCGGATGCCGACTTCCGCTCGGCTACAGGTGGCATAACCACGGCAGATAATGTGTTACTCGGAGCAATGTTGGAAGTGGCCACAGCGAGGTATGACGGAAAAGCGAGATGCTCTGTCGACAGCTAATTTTAAGCGTCCAGTGACTGAACTGATGTAGACAGCGCGTTTTGCAGTCCTGAATTTAAACTCGTGCCCTAACCTAACCACAACCTCGTGATGTGCAGTATATCCGAGAAATGCTTTGTTCACAGCGCTTAAAGCTAACCTCAACGAGCCAACTCAAGTTTCAATGCTAAAACCAAACTGTAGTTTCTCGCTATCGGTCGGTGGTTACCTGAAACTATCCTCACACTGCCTATACGAACTGCCACTCCATCAACCGGCGAGCTGTCTTAGTTGTAGATTGTGTACGACACATGCAGAGTTGGAAAAAAATAAGAGAAATGACACCACAAAGCACTAGAAATTAAAAAAATACCTTTAAATCAGTTAACTCAATAAAAATAGAAATGAAAGTCTTTTGACTCTACAAAATTTCTGCTGTATTTCACGATATTCGAACTTCTGTGCTAACCGCTGCGCTACGACACTACGCTGTGTACAGTTGTTGCATTTGAGTCTCGTACCCCAGTAGCAACGATAAATTACAGCCTTCAAAAATTTGGCTTCACGTTGTTACGTGTGAAACTTATCTAATATAAGCCCATAATGTGCGATTATAATAACTGTATATGTGACGTTGAATCGCGTCAGTACCGTGTGGTCAGTGTATATAACGCATGTGTATCGTTAGCATCATTGTGTAGTGTGTGTGTGTGTGTGTGTGTGTGTGTGTGTGTATTGTTTTTGGTGTGGTTATTATGTGTGATGAAATACAAAATATAAGATCCAGTTTCATGATTCGGAGTCCAAACAAACAAGAAAGAAATCCGGACAAGGTGAACTGACCAACTGTTGTGGCAATTTGACAACGACGAACGATTCGGGTGTGAAGCTGAGTGCTGTTATGGGAGGGAACTAGCTCCAGCGCCTGAAGTGTCAATTATCAAGTAATTATAATACCACTATAGTTTTCCCGGTTAACATACTTTGAGGTAATTGAGTGTTTCTTTTTTTTTACGTTTATCACAGTCTGAGAGCCCTGTTTGCTCCGTTTATATGGCGATTGACACACACTAAGGTAGTAGTGTGGCTGTTCTGTTTGCATTGAGCGGTGGTGACTGACTGTGACAAATATTTGATTGAAAACTCACTAGAAAATTTCGGAACGGATAAATACTGTGATCGTACGGTGTGGATTTCCCGTAAATTGTCAACATCTTTCCAGTAAGAATTAAATAGTAACCAATTGGGGCTATTAATGCAAGCGCTTCACAGTGTTGTCATTACTTTCAGATCTGAAGTGGCAAATGATCATTAATTTAGGAAACTGTAGTGGGACGCTGTTTGCCAACACCTAAAAAGACTTAATTTTGCTTGACTTGTTTACCTAAAGCCCAAAGTGGTAACGCCACTCGGTTTTTTTATTTTTTCGGGTTGTAATTGTTTTGCACGGGGACACAGCATTGTTGGCACTCTTCCAACGCCCTCGATGTCTGAGATCCACGTAAAAAGAAAGTGAAGCTTCGGATCGTTAAAAGAAAATAAAGAAGTTCCCGGAATATTATTTGCAGAAGCATAAAATAACCCCAAAGAAATTTGAGTCCCTCCAAAAAGAAAAGAAAGAAAAAAAATTAAACTAAAGGAGTGGTAGTTTAAAAAGGCACTGGAAAGTAAAGCTATAAAAGCCAGTTGCTTAACGATATTATTTGTTTAGAATTTTGTGACTGGAAATAAATAAACAAGCAAATATATTATCCGTATAGAGGCCTGATTTAACAAAAATACCTCATACTAAATATTTTGGAAAAGAAAGACATACGTACATTTTACATTGAAAACATCATGTTGGCTAATGTTACATCGCTGACTCAGCATTAAAGTAGTTCTTTGGTCTGAGTGAGCTATATTAATTGATAAACTAACGAGAAGCTTTCCCAGTATTGCAGAAGACTCTGAGTAGAATAAATTTCTTAAGTGGTAGGTTTTCTCCGAATTAATTAAATTTTTTATAAAGACGGTAATTGATTTATATAAGAGAGAGAGATTAATCGTTACTTGACTATGTCGCGCACAGTTTTCAGCGATATAATCGTTGTCGAACTGCGCTTCAAGATGCGCTGTTTCATTCTCTTCTGGCTCTAATTATCAATAGAAAAAATAATTTGCAATTAATTATTATTAAAAATAAATGGGCTGTGACATCAGCTAAAGGTTATTAACACATAATCAACTCAGGGCAATGATAGTAGTAGTACATATCTCGTTAAGTCTCTCAGTAACAATATACTTATTGCTTATCAAAACGTAGTACCCTATAGCACACGAAAGCAAAATTGTAACGGAAATGAACTGTATTTCTAAGTGAAGCACTGAACACAATGGGTTTACACATAAGGAAATATGGTGTTGAATTTTAATTTAACGAAGCTGTACTGAATATCAGTTACCAGTATTTTAAAAAGTACTGGCAGATACTTAACGACACCTGCTAATAATGATGTTTATAAGCAGTTCAGATGCGGTCTAGTGCACATTTACTTGTGTGCTTAAAATAAATAAAATTTATTTTAGTGCTGGAACGGGGTAATATTGGCTCTATGAACACAGCGCATACATACAGGGTGTCTCTCCTAAGATTCATCATGTACATTTTCTCTGGTAATTTGGGACATAGTTCAATTCCATTTTTGCAATGTGTTGCTGGAGTCAGTCCAAATAAATACGGCTCACAGTGCCGACAGAACGCGTCGGTTTGTTTCCGGTTACTAACGAAATGATTTTTGAAGTTTAGTTTTACGTGCCCATTCGATAGAGCCGTTGCAGGATATTTTAGTGTGATATTTATTTTATGTATATGTATTAATATGACAGTAAAAAACGAAGAGCTGCTGCCACAGTCAACGCGAGCAAAGGGCACTGCTGTCGCTACTGTGTTTTACTAGCCCGTTAATACATACCGATAAAATGAATATTGCACTAGCTTAATTTGATACCGCTCTATCGAATGATCACGTAAAACTCCGCTTTAAAAAATTATTTTGTTTGGAAAGAGAAGCAAATCTACGCTTTTCGACGACACTGACGTAGACAGCAGTATTTGCTTGGGCTGACGCACAAGACCCATTGCAAAAACGAAATTGCAAATATCTGCCGATACACAAGAGAAAATGCGCCTGACGACACCCGGTGTATATATCTCCTCATACACGTACCCACGTCTTAAGCATTGTTTTCCTATTCAGTTCATGAAGTACTGGTATCTTAGGTGCTACCGATGCATGATATAATTGATGATCGCTGTTAAGATATTACCTCATGCACTCAGTGCATAGAGTCAGCAGCCAGGAATAAATTTTAGATAATGATACGTGGTTATTATGCTAGTCCTAGTCACCATTAGAGAACAAGTAGTGTACCATCGGATGGACCTGATAGTGAATATGCTCACGTAATAAAAATAAAAAAAAAAGTGGTTCAAAAGGCTCTGAGCACTATGAGACTTAACATCGGAGGTCATCAGTCTCCTAGAACTTAGAACTACTTAAACCTAACTAACCTAAGGACATCACACACATCCATGCCCGAGGCGGGGTTCGAACCTGCGACCGTAGCGGTCGCGCGGTTCCGAACTGAAGCGCCTAGAGCCGCTCGGCCACAGCGGCCGGCGCTCAGGTAATCCTTGGCAGTAAAGCGACCTGCATATTAAATGTGTGACCCATGGAATACCACGACACGGCTGTCCAAATCATCATCGAACCTTCGCCATGATTTCTGGGACGTAAACTCGACCCGAAGTTTGTAACAGTGTGCAACAAGACTCTTCCGACCAAATGACTTTCTTCCATTGCTCAAAAGTACAGGTTTTATGGCTTTACCACCAAGTTTTCCTGTTACGGGCTTTTGCATCTCTGGCGAGTGGTTTTGGAATTTCATTTCGCCTCTCGATTCCCAGATTGTGAAGTTCCCTTCGAGTTGTTTTGGTGCTGACTGGGTGCTGCAGTTCTGCAGTGAATTTCGCAGCTGTCGTCCTCTACATCTACATCTACATCCATACTCCGCAAGCCACCTGACGGTGTGCGGCGGAGGGTAGCTTGAGCACCTCTATCGGTCCTCCCTTCTCTTCGAGTCTCGTATTGTTCGTGGAAAGAAAGATTGCCGGTATGGCTCTGTGTGGGCTCTAATCTCTCTCTTTTTATCTTCATGATCTCTTCGCGAGATATACGTTGGAGGGAGCTATATACTGCTCGACTCCTCGGTGAAGGTATGTTCTCTAAACTTCAACAAAACCCCATACCGAACTACTGAGCGTCTCTGTTGCAGAGTCTTCCATTGGAGTTTATCTGTCATCTCCGTAACGCTTTCGTGATTACTAAATGATCCTGTAACGAAGCGCGCTGCTCTCCGTTGGATCCTCTCTATCTCTTCTGTTAACCCTATCTGGTACGGATCCCACACCAGTGAGCAGTATTCAAGCAGTGGGCGAACAAGTGTACTGTAACCTACCTCCTTTATCTTCGGACTGCATTTCCTTAGGATTCTTCCAAGGAATCTGTCTGGCATCTGCTTTACCGACGATTAATTTTATAATGTCATTCCACTTAAATCACTCTTAATGCCTACTCCCAGATAATTTATGGAATTAACTGCTTCCAGTTGCTGACCTACTACATTGTAGCTAAATGATAAAGGATCTTTCTTTCTGTGTATTCGCAGCACATTACAATTGTCTACATTGAGATTCAATTGTCATTCCCTGCACCATGCGTCAATTCGTTGCAGCTCCTCCTGCATTTCAGTACAATTTTCCATTGTTGCAACCTCTCGATATACTACAGCATCATCCGCAAAAAGCCTCAGTGAACTTCCGATGTTAACCACAAATTCATTTAATTATATTGTCAATAGCAACGGTCCTACAACAGTCCCCTGCGACTCACCTGAAATCACTCTTACTTCTGAAGACTTCTCTCCATTGAGAATGACATGCTGCGTTGTGTTATCTAGGAACTTTTCAATTCAGTCACACAATTGGTCCGTTAGTCCATATGCTCTTACTTTGTTCATTAAATGGCTGTGGGGATCTGTATCAAACGTCTTGGGGAAAGTCAACTGATCGACGTTAGAGATATAGGTCTATAGTTCTGCACATCTGTTCGACGTACCTTCTTGAAAACGGGGATGACCTCTTTCTTTTTGTTACAACCCTTTCAATGACCGTCTGTCACGAGCACTCATCACACACTTTAGTGCTCGTTGTGACTTAGCGGATGATGTTTCTCCGCTTTCCCTGTATGTGGTATAAATCTTAGATACGACGCCTCATGAAACATCATATACTTCGGCTACTTAGGTAATGGAAGTAGTCACCATACGAGTACCAACAATTTGCCCACGTTCGAATACAATAAGCGCCAACATAATGCACTCATAGATCGACAGAGCACTGCTCTGACAATGACTGACATTTGCATCTTACTGAGGACTATGCACAGGTGTCGTTGTTATCAAATACAACTACACAACCTGCAGGCTTGGTTAGCATCTGCATTTATATTGAAGCATGCATTTCTGACGGTGTTTTTTTCCAGGCCGATATATAACAAGTGTTATTTCTGCGTATTAACTAGTTGTGCCTTAATATGCACGGCACCACTTTAATTCTCGGCCGAGCGAGGCCCTTGGGCGATACAGAGGGCGCTGTTGTCATCGCCGAGGGAACGGACAGGTGCGTTCGCGAGAGGTCTTCAACAGGAATTCCATTGAACAGGAAGCAGTAGGCCGGCATGCCACCCCTGGCGTGACTGTGTTGTTGCGGGCAGGACTGAGTGATTTGGCGCTGCGGACTTCCCTGTGTTGATGACGCGACGTCGGAATGTTATTGAGCCCCTCCCGTGGCAGTTTCATGTATTCAAGATCGACTATTGTCCCAAGTGATCCGATTGATTGAGTCATTTTCGTTGCGCCGGCACCCCCATCAGTTACAGCGCAACCTCAAGTAACGATTGCCTGCTTTATTTATTTAACGTGACCTGATTGGAGTCCTCATGTCCTCTCTTACATCGGACCAAGGTTTCACACATACAGTACGATTTTACATCGTATTTTCCCAAGAAATAACAAAATAAAAAATAGTATTAGAATTATTTTAGTATCTGAAGAGGTAATGATAGTAAATAATATAGAATACTTATACTACTGCAGCTGCTTCCGCCAATAGTCATAATAGTAATAGTAATTATAATAATGACAATAATAACAGTAATTATAGTGGCAGATATAAAAAGAATTTATAGGTATACAAGAAAGGTGTTCTCTCACATATTGAGATCTAGGGACAGGAATGCACCAAATAAGAATACTAGGAAAAGAGGAATATCTGGTCAGAAAGAAGGATGTAAATGGGTAACGAGTGCGTACAGAGACAATTGTAATCATTATTGTTGCTTTAGTAGATATTTCATTAACTGCCTCCTGAAGCTGGAGATGTTATTCAGTTCTTTGATATAATGCGGGATATTATTCCAGAGTCGGGTTCCTGCTACTGACAAGGGAACCTCTCCATCGCACCCCCATCAGATTTAGTTATAAGGTGGCACAGTGGATAGGCCTTGAAAAACTGAACATAGATCAATCGAGAAAACAGGAAGAAGTTGTGTGGAACTATGAAAAAATTAAGCAAATTATACAAACTGAGTAGTCCATTAGCAACATAAGCAACATCAAGGAGACTGTGAGCTAAGGAGCGCCGTGGTCCCGTGGTCCTTGGTTCAAGTCTTCCCTCTAGTGAAAAGTTTATTTTCGCAAAGTTATGATCTGTCCGTTCGTTCATTGACGTCTCTCTTCACTGTAATAAGTTTAGTGTCTGTGTTTTGCGACCGCACCGCACAACCGCGCGAATGTTATTGAAGTTGCGAGCTATATTTGCTGGATTCATATTGCCCACGGAATACATCTCACGTATTTAATGCACTCTCGTCCAGAGTAGCGAACAGTCAACTGCCAGCCAGGGAGCCTCGTTAGCATGAATACTCTCTTCCGTGCGCTGTAGTCGACTGGCGTCGTGTGTTTCGATGTTTGTTTAGGTGTAGCGTCCCCACACTACGGCGCAGTTACCTCGCATCGGACGGACGGACCGACAGATAATAACTGTCTGAAAATAAAAGATTAAAATTTTCACTCGAGGGAAGACTTGAACCAAGGACCTCTCGTTCGGCAGCTGCTCACGCTAGCCACGAGACCACGGCACTGCATAACTCAAGTTGATGTTGCCTATCTTACGCATGGACTACTCAGTTTGTATATCTTGCTTATTTTTTTCATAGTTCCACACAACTCCTTCCTGTTTTCTCGAATGATCTGTGTTCATTTTTTCAAGGCCTATCCACTGTGCCAACTTATAACTAAATCTGAGGGGGGTGCGATGGGGAGGTTCCCTTGTGAGAAAGACGTCGAGAAAGCGGTTGAACGATGGATTGGGACGGAAGCGATTTTGCTCTGATGGCAACGTGTGTTTCTCCCATGTTCTTCAGACAAGCGCGATAAGGTCGAGGGGCGATGAGGGACAATGTTTGTTGACAAGACAGTAGAGACGACAGAGGGTGCAGAAATCTCTGTTCTTGTCTGCGCGCAGCCAGTATTGCTGTGCGTGTGATGATGAAATTTCATCAAAGAATCGAACAAGAGAGATATAAAGATCACGGGCATTCATAACCTGTTTCAGCCGCCGAGAGCTTTCCCGAGAAAGACCTTGTGGAGAACATTATACTGAAATTATAAGTATTTGTTCAAGCTTCTTTTTCAGGTCAAGAGAGAAGAGCTTTTCATATTTTTGTAATGTGTGAAGAGATACTGATGCTTTCTTGCTAATTACAGTTACGTGCTCAGTCCAATTTAAATTTTCGTCTGTTATTACTCCTAGACTCTTTGCCCGTGGAGAGAAGTCGATATTTGTCCCATTTTTGGTTAAAGATGGCAGTGCGTCCCGATAATTTGGGATAATGAGCCTAGAATAACCAACTAGAACCTCTTGAGTTTTGGATGTATTGAGCCTTAACACTATGTTCTGAGTCCATTTTGATAGTGCACACAGATCGGTATGAGATTCTCGATGGCTGTCTTTAGGTTAGGTCATCAGCGTACATGTGGTATTTACGAAGGACAATCCTGATGACACATCACTTACGCACAATGAAAGGAGTATAAAAACTAATACTGAATCCTGGGGAACGCATGATACTACATGCATCTATTGTGACTTTATATTGCCGGATATAACACAATCCTGGCGAGAGGTTAGGTGTGAATGAAGTCATTGCACTGCTCTTGGCGACAAATTTACGCTGCTAAGTTTTGCTAGTAAAATGTCCAAGTCGACAGTGTCAAAGGCTTTGCTGCAATCTAAAAAGTACATTATAGTTTCTTCTTGTGTGTACGTAGCAAGCATCTGGTCATGTGTTACCGTCGATTAAGCAACCTGATTGGCATTTGTCTAGCAGGTTGCTTGTGGTAGGTAGTTTGTAAGCTGGTCATGGACTATACATTCTAAGTCCCTGACAGTGCAGGAAGGAAGGAAGTAGGTTGATAATTGCTACGGGAACATCCTTTTCAAGTGATGGCTTAAATAGTCTATGTTTCCAGGCCTCAGGGCAAATACTTGTGGTTAATGAATAGTTGAAAGTATCTGTTATAGTGGGCAGTAGTGGATCAGTAATAAGCTTCATCTTTTGGACTGTGATGCCATCACGTCCAGCAGATGTTGATCTGGTATGCGTGATAGCTTTTGTGATGGTATTACAAGTAACATGGCTCACACAGATTTTTCCGTGGCTACAGTCGTTTACCCTATGAAGTAATCAATGACTCTATGTCGTTTGTGGTTCAATTGTGGTTGTAAGTAATGTGAAGTACCGGTTCAATTCTTCAACTGGGACAACAGTATCAGCTGTAGCTTTTACTTTCCCTTTATGAAGACTATGTAGGTTTTTCCATTGGGCAGCTGGTGTATTTCTTCAGAAGGTTAATGTACGGGCATGCCTGAGTTTTGCGTTTCTCACTCCTTCTGTTCCAGTTCTGCTTATAAGTAATATGATTTTTCGAGAAGGGAATAGAAGACGTTCCCCAAACAATTGCTTGCGCCTCAGTTGCGGTTAAAGTAATGCAGCTCGGTATGTAGACAGTTGCGCTTTCTTTCTGAGACATTCTAGCGACTGCGCCACGAAAAATACGTCATGAGCGGACATGTCAGATGCAGATATTTGAGAGGTGTGAATACTCTTTTTGTAGATTTGTAAATATATCTATGAGGGCCTGACTACTGTCCATGTGGTGGGTAGGAGCAAGCCGAACTAGCGATACGTTTGAAAAAGAGAGCATCCGTTTAAATTTCACGCTGGAAGGACCACCGCAAAGAAAAACGTTTTTAGTGTCACCAGATATAGTTATATACTCATATGTCGATTCGAGACCTGAAGGAGCAGTTTCGTGTCAGGCAAGTACGTCTAGTGTTGGAGGTTTCTAGAGGACATAGATCAGATATTGTCTGTTAAAGGATATGATCTCTGTGGACACATATTTAATATTCTCTTGGAGAAATCTTTTTCATCTCTCCGCTATCTACTTTTTCTTTTTGGGGTTCAGTATGACAGTCGATAAAAATGGAATCCTTATTGGATTACTTCGTTTTTCATTTGTCCCTCTATCTGTCTGTTTACCGACCCTTTTTTTCCTCAGAATTGGTTAGAATTAAAATTTATGTCATGTTCTAAGCTGTACGGAAACTTTTCGGTGTAAGTGTAAGATGTAAAGTCACTGCAATCAAAAGATACGACCATTTTTGGTATTTGCAAATGCGCTCAAACAAATACGAGGATAATTCCCGTCGACTTACGGATATAAAATTTGACAACAAGCAACATTTAACAGTAAATGCAAAGGATAAAAATCCGAACGTTGTTAATTCGTAATTATACCACATAAAACGTACTATTTCGCCATTACAAACTGGCACTGAATTAGTAATATGTCAAAAATCTCAGGAACGACTTAACGAATTCTGATGTGGTTTTCCGTTAATGAAACGGGTAAAGTGATTCACTAGGAAGTTCGTGTGTATAATTTATAAAAATTGCGTGCTAATTATCTGAGTCAAGATGAAGTGAAATCCGCCACCACTCTGAAACCTATGTAATGAGTCCTTTGCGAATTGCTCTTTTTACACAGAAAGTATATACAGTGTCTGTAAAGTCTCAACGGAAGTTAATAGTCTGCTGGTAATTGACCAGGATGCACTTCTATTGTTTCTGATAAGGTTTGAATATCCCATAAATATCTGCTGTAGCGTACCGCAGAGTAATTGGAAAATTGCGTCACGAGAATAGCCTTATGACCGACTTTATCGTTTTGTTTTCTGGAGACTGGCGTCAGATCTTAGCAGTAATTGCACAGCGTGGTGCCACGTGGGAGAGGCCATGGCACACTTTTAGGCTCGTCAAATTATGGAGAATAGCCGCGTGAACGAAATATAAAAATATGCAGCTTAGATCGGCTTTGTAAAATTAGTACACAGACTAGAAGTTCTGTTTCTACATAGTCAAATGGGATAAGGTGCTATCTGGCAGGGCAGCCAAAGCAGTAAGTGGGAATATAGATGATATATTATTAGTATCAAAAACTTGGGAAGAACATTGTAATCTATTAATAAAGGTATTACAATTAAACTTTTTAAATCACATTTCGTCAGAGAAGAGTTAAAAGTTCTGAACATATGGTAGGCATAAATGGGATAAAACTCGATTCAGACCGAATACGGGCTAGCAAAGATTGTCCTGAACCAAGTAATTACGGTAGTTTTTTACACGATTAGCAAGATTTTATAGGCGACACTTCCGGGTGAACCTATGTACTATCGCAGGCTATTAAGTCAAAATGGATTTGGAGTGAAGAGAAATCGGAAGCATTCAATAATATTAAGTTTGCATTGCCACAGGTTCCTATCTTAAAACATCCATGTATAGATAAGCCTTTCAAAATTAGCATTGATGCGTCGGAAAATGGAACTGCTTGCAGATTGTTCCAAGGAGAGTGGGTTCCGACCGTAGGAGACCACAATACCGTAGCGTTTGCCAGGATAACACTGAACAAACATGAGTTAAAAATTATCTTACAACAGAAAAGGAGTTATGGGCCGTAGTGTGGAGTACAAGAGAAATTTCAGACTCTGATTTGGGGGTCTAAAATTGTAATTTATACTTATCATCAAGCCTTGGCCTTTTTAATGGAAAGATGTCTGTTACCTAGGAGACTCATAAGATAGGTACTTTTCTTACAAGAGTATCACATAGAAATAAATGGAAATGAGCGTTTGGCATCATTGGACGGGAGGCCCCTTACGGGGCAGGTCCGGCCGCCTTGGCGCAGGTCTTATTACATTATTACATTGAGCGACCTGCACGCCGGATGGGGATGAAATGATGATGAAGACAACACAACATCCAGTCCCTGAGCAGAGAAAATCCCCGACCCAGCTGGGAATCGAACCCGGGCCAGTCAGGGCGGCAGTCCGTCACGCTGACCATTCAGCTATCGCCATCGGGGAAGACATAGAAATAAGTTACATAAAAGGTTCACAGGACATGGTTCCTGACGCACTGTCACACCTGCCTGTGGGTATAAGTGACAACGTGAAAACCGAGGGTTCTGGAGTAACATTAGGTATAATTTTTTTGCCTTAAGCTATACCAGCAATGATACACGGAACTTGGCGGCGAGAATAAGGCAGGATATATCTGAGGATCCGTATTTGATAGGAATGTGGTTAACCATGAAGCAAGGTTGGGTTATTAATGATAACGCAACTAAATGGATAATACATGATGATGTTTTGTTTTGAAGAATAAGAACTATACGACTTTCGTGAAGCGTATGTATACCAGTGATTGTGGAGACAGAACTTATTAAATTTATCGACAATGTATACTGACGCTTTGAAGTACGTAAGTGCACCAAGCACATGGTCAGATTCTTTACTTTAAAGGTTTAAGTGGAAAAGTAGCATCGGCTTGAAGATCCTGTAAAGTATGGCAGAAAAAAAGAGACGATAATCAAGCTGTAAGTTGTAATACCATAAGGATTACATGCCATTACTGCAGTCGACTGTTTTGGTCAACTTCCAACGCGTAAAGGCGGAGTAACGCATATTTTTGTACAAGTTGAATGCTGATCGAAATAGTAAAATTGTATACCATAAAATACGCAAATACAGGAACAGTGATTCGCTCTTTGAGGGAATATTTCTAAAGTGTAGGAAAATCATGCATATTATTAACAGTCAATGGTTCACAATTTGTCAGTCAAACGTTTAAGGAGATTTTGATATGGAGAAGAATTAAGCATATAGCTATCTCAAAACATCATCTACAAAGTAACACTTATGAAGGAGATTTCGCGACTGTCTAGAAACTATTGTTCTACTAAACATACGTCTTGGGCACAGTTAATTCCTGAGTTCCAGGTTATTATCAATGAACTGCCACACATGACGACGCGCTTAGGACCTATGGAAGTGATACAAAAACCATTTGTAGAAGAACTATTACTAAAAATGTTTAAGTGGCCGAAGTCGGAAGCAGTCTCTATGGATGAAATATAATTACCCGCAGACAACAATTTACGCTTACGTGCGGAACAACATGTGTGGCAAAATAACTGTCACGGACACGTTCTGTAATTTGGCGAATTACCGGTTAAGCTCAAATATCAAAACGGAGACAAGCACATTTTTCCCTGAATATAGAGGACCATATAAGGTAAAAGGGATTCCACACCTGAAAGCTTTGCTTTTAGTTGAACCAGCTACAGAACGAGAGAAACGATTATGTAATGTGGAACTGGTAAAACGTTACAGAGCCAGAATAACCTTTATTGAATAGTAACTGCAAATTGAGCGTAGCTAGTTTTGAATTTTGTAAAAGCAAGAATACAGCACTCCAATTTTTTGAAGTATTAATAATGTGTTGTTTGTTTCTTACAGAAAAAGATTAATACATATGATATCGACGTATACTGTTATGTATAACTGGGAGGAAAAATACAGAATGGTAGGGTTTCTATTGGTTTTACACGAGAGGCCCTTTTGCGTTATTGATAGAGAAGACAACGGACGGATCGACTTCTGAAGATAACGATAGACGATTTACAATTTCTTTCACGTGTTGTTGTTCTTTCTTTCCACGCATCCAGGAGAGATTTTCTAAGATCAATTATCCGGATCTGCGACAGTGAAGTTCTGGAAATCCGTTTTGTAGGGAATTTCGAACACCTTCTCCCTCTGGCGTCACAACGAAGAACTTTAGCAGAAGTGGGAATTTCTTGTGGTGGGGGCTGGTATAAGATTCTGTGTTTAGGGGCTGTCTTCTTCGACCTTAACGAATCTTACATACCACAGTTCTTTCTTTGCCTCTACCCTTGTTCCTAAATTTCTATCCGTGAAACCCTTCTCTTCTCCGCATGTTTCTATCACAACCGGCTGTCATAGGGTCGCCGAGGGCAGCAACACAAGTTCGACGATATGACTTGGACAAGTGGACGTAGTTTTAAAGCCTTACACAATTGTGTACGACGTCAGTGCGCTGATTGTTAGCCACGTCACTCGTTGCGGGGAAGAGCGGGGGCAAGCTAATAGGAAAAAGTCCGTGCGTGCAGCGCAACACTCTGAAATATGACGCGCTAACATGAGCGTAATGAGTAGAAAGATAACAGTGCCATCTAGCGAGAAATCGATTAACAGACAGCGATAAATGGCTCTGAGCACTATGGGACTCAACATCTGAGGTCATCAGTCCCCTAGAACTTAGAACTACTTAAACCTAACTAACCTAAGGACATCACACACATCCATGCCCGAGGCAGGATTCGAACCTGCGGCCGTATCAGTCACGCGGTTCCGGGCTGAAGTGCCTAGAACCGCACGGCCACCGTGGCCGGCAGACAGCGATAAATAAAACAAGATCGTTTTAGCAGAGGACACAAAGATTAGGCTATATTTAAGTAACATAATGTTCAATGTGTCACAAGACATAAACGATATTTAATCATCCAGAGATATATACCATGAAGCGCCAAAGAAACTCGTATAGGCATGCGTATTCAAATACAGCAATCTGTAAACAGGCAGAATACGGCGCTGCGGTCGGCAATGCATATATATGACAACAAGTGTCTGGCGCAGTTAGATCGGTTACTGCTGCTACAATGGAAGGGTATCAAGATTTAAGTGAGTTTGAACGTGGTTTTATAGTCGGCGCACGGGCGATGGGACACAGCATCTCCGAGGTAGCGATGAAGTGGGGATTTTTCCCGTACGACCCGTGTATCGTGAATATCAGGAATCCGGTAAAACATAAAATCTCCGACATCGCTGCGGCCGGAAAAAATGCTGCAAGATCGGGACGATCAACGACTGAAGAGAATCGTTCAAAGTGACAGAAGTGCAATCCTTCCACAAATTTCTGCAGATTTCGATGCTGGGCCATCAACAAGTTTCAGCGTGCGAACCATTCAACGAAATATCATCGACATGGGTTTTCGGAGCCGAAGGCCCACTCGTGTACCCTTGATGACTGCAGGGCACAAAGTTTTACGCCTCGTCTGGGTCTGTCAACACCGACGTTGGACTGTTGATGACTGGAAACATGTTGCCTCGTCGGTCGAGTCTCGTTTCAAATTGTGTCGAGCAGATGGACGTGTGCGGATATGGAGAAAACCTCATGAATCCATGGACCATGTGTGTCAGCAGGGGACTGTTCAAGCTAATGGAGGCTCTGTAACGGTGTGGGGCGTGTGCAGTTGGAGTGATATGGGACCCTTGATACGTCTAGATACGACTCTGTCAGATGACAGGTAGGCAAGCATCCTGTCTGATCACCTGCGTCCAGTCATGTCCATTATGCATTCCGACGGACTTGGGCAATTCCAGCAGGACAATTCGACACCCAAAACGACCAGGACAGCTACAGAGCAGCTCCAGGAAGACTCTCCTGAGTTTAAACACTTCCGCTGGTCACCACACTCCCCAGAAATTAACATTACTGAGCATATCTGGAATGCCTTACAACGCGCTGTTCAGAAGAGTTCCCTACTCTTACGGATTTATGGACAGCTTTGCAGAACAGCCCTGCAGGGTTCATGGTGTCAACTCCTTCCAGCACTACTCCAGACATTAGTCGAGTCGATGCCGCGTCGTGTTGCGGCACTGTTGCCTGCCCGTGGGAGGCCTACACAGTATTAGGTACGTGTACCAGTTTCTTTGGTTCTTCATTGTATCGTGGTATAAATGTTTTATAAAATAAGTGACTATGGAGATAAAGAAGTAGATTACACGCTAACACTGAAGTACTGCGGAACACAGTCACACAAGTGGGGAGGCGGAAAGTGAATATGCCGTAGGCAAGTTAAGGAAGACATGACAAGGTGTACAGCGAATAGTTCAGAGAGTCAAAAAGTCTGGTAGGGAGGGACCAGGAGGTGTGGCAAGAATATTGAAGAGCAATAAATGGGTTAGGATACTTCAGTATTCGTAGAAGCACTTGTGTGATGTGATGCAACTCGTGAAGAGACAGCGATGGGAGCTTTATAGGGTAGGTTACCCCACAGATGGAAACCTATGTCAGGTAAGGGTCGACTCGAAGGAGAAGCGGACCTACCATATATTATAGAATGATGGGAGAAGGAGGTGAATGATGTACAACGCATTGAGCTTGTGTATGAGGTGAAAAGAGTGACTATCCCTGGAAATGCTGTAGAATGAGAAAGCTAAAAACGGGCAAATATTTGAATTGAGTTTTCCTCCAGACTGAAGAAAGTATGACGTCACTGTAATAAAAGAAATACAGGACTTACCTTTTCCTGCATTTCTTCGCTACGCTGGCTGTGTCGCTTTCTGAGGTTTTCTCCGAAAAATTAATGTTGAAGCGCTGTTACATCTCTGAACCGCCCATATTTGAGTTACAATGCGATGTTTACTCGAACACGATATTTTTATATGAGAAGTATAAATACCTTTGGAATCTTATCGATTTTGGAACCGAGAGTTCCCTTTGGTCAACAGATTGGAATTTAATGAATAATGGTATTTAAAAAGAATAAGAAAAAGAAAAAGTGCGAATATATTGAATTTTCATCTTAAGTAAATATGAAAATGTTTAAGAGGTAATTAAAGAAAACAAATGAAGAGTATCATTAAAGGTTAGAGAAATGATGAATTTGTAGTTGTGTCTAAGACTACGAAAAGTATGACGGAGTGATATAATGAAGTATCAGGATCTTTGACGCGGTATCCTCCATTCGAAGTTGGGGTGCAGGTGGGTACCACAACATTTCCGTGGGAAAGGCCACGGCACACTGTTAGATTCTTCAGAGTATGGACGATAGCCGCATGAACAAAACACAAGAAACTATATATATGGGTAGATGGACGTAGTAAAAACAGTACCCTGACGAGAGGTGTCTGTTTGTGCCGAGTTAGGTGAGATAAGGTGCTGCCTGTGCGAGCGGCCTGATCGGTAAGCTGGCGTCTACACATGCTGGTAGAATGCGCTGTTCCTGGCTGCCGTCTGTAGAGCGTGCTTTGGAGAGGCCACCACAGAACACGTAAGCAGATGTCTCCAAGAATGTTAATACTAGTAAAGACACAAAAGAGACTGTTTGATTTCGGCTGAATGTCCAGATTAAAAGTTATTTTTACGTGGTTGCAATTGTTATTGTGTAAATGTATGGAAGAAAATACAGTGTCGAAAGCAAAGTCGCGATCGAAAATAATTTACATAGCTTAAGATGGCAGATACACCGCTGTCTTTCAGTGAAGCAACCCCACTTCGGAAAAGAAGTTATCGAGCACAATAAACAGTCAGGTTGGTATTGCTCATAACTATTATTAAAGGCGACCATTAACCCAACGTTAATATATTGTACACTGAACCAGTTAAAGCGAAAGCGGCGGTACACTGGTGTCAAGTACGACGATGCATAGTAGCACCAGGGAATATGACAAACGCCGCAAATGGATTCTACAGAGTCTACGCATCTTCAACTCCCAGTTCGCATAGCATGTTACTATAACACCAAAGTTAATAAGATAAATAAAAAATTACAATAGCGAGTACAAAATTACACGAAAAATTTACACTAAAAAATTCTCGAAAGTCTTGGAATTCCTGGTACCGATATTTTCCAAGAACTGGCATCGATAACAGGAATAAATCGTCGAGATTCTCGATTCCCGAGACGGATGAACTGTGTACAGTATAAGCATAAATAAGTTTGTACGGAACACTCTGAGTGCATGCCCTACTCGCACTTTTCTATTTTTATTATTATGACTCTTATGATTATTACTTAAAGAAAAAACAGTGATTAGGGCAAAAGTGCACCTACGGTGTACAAGGATTTTCCATTGCGCGCTGTAGTTGGTACTTGTCTGCGTGATCAATCATGACAAATCCTGAGTCGAATATGGGTTGCCAATGACAATGCTGTTGATAACTTTCTTCGGTTCGTAAATGAAAATTTTATTTGCACTCGCAGGAATTTCAACTTAAACAACCATCTCAGAAATGGCGGTGTACAGGGTGTTTACAAATGAATATCGGGGTTTTACGCTTTATAATATTTATTACATTAAACTTACAGTTGTAAATGATATGTCACATGAAAGAGCAACTCAAACAATTTTACCAAGAACCTTATAAATGCTCAATGTGAGCACCATTTGTCACGCGGCACACATCAAGTCTATAGCCTGTACTATGCAAAAAAAGGTGATTGTAAGTAGTTGTGCTATTAAGTCCCAGTCTAACCATTGCTATGTTGATCAAATGAAAGTATACGGTTACAGAGGTCTTTTCAAGTCTCAAATATCTATGATGTATGTATGGAGACGACGAATGAAAATTTATACCAGGGCCTGCATCCTGCCTCGTGAGCAGGAGACCCAAGGTCGAATACGGGTCTTGGTACAAATTTTCATTCGTCACTTCATTCTCCATATATACATACAGCTACGTTCACTACGATCAATGATAATTAACTGATAGCTGGAACAGCTGGAGAACACAACGGAAAATCGGGTACACGGAAGCGTATTTTAGCCATAATTTCTTACTTTCAATATAGGTTGAGCTATAAATTGTTGCTGTTAAGCCTTAGGTTACGCATATTGAGTTTTAATGATCTTGAGAATAACAAGGCAAGGTGACTGGCATAAATATTAGGATTATATTTAATGTTTAATAAATGAATGTAGAATACATTGTACACAATCAGATCACCTCTCCCACTCTCCATCTGCCGTGTATTAGTTATGTAGAGGCACCTAATAGAATGACGTAGAAAAGTAAATAATGGCACAACATGACTAAAAGAGGGTTGGGTTGATAGGACTCATCTTGGGTCATCGCAGAGTTGTCTATTTGGTAATAGAGAGAAGTGTGAGGGTAGAGGAAGACAAAGGCTTGACTACACTGCGCAGGTTCAAGTGTATGTTGTTGCATTAGTTATGCAGAGACTAAATGGCTTCACAGGATAGACTAGGGTGGAGAACTGCATCAAACAAGTCTTCGGACTGAAGAAAATAACAAGTTAGGCGTACTGATATTAAGAGAGTGTTATAACTGCCACATTTCGCTTTTATTGCATTGCCTGTTCCTATATTTTATATACACTGACGGAAAAAACTCGCACCACCAAGAAGGAATGATGCGATTCAGTTGAACGTTAGTGGGCCTGTTTCTACATCAGAATGGTAATTGTAATGTTCCCCAAGTGTTGGCGGATTTCGTGACTGTGTGTTTTCGCGCAGTAGCGCTGAGACGATTTTATCGCTGCTTAATAGACACTGCGATTACAATAAACCTCTCTGCAATGATATTATCTATGTAATTTTAAATGAACCGGACCGGCAACCTTTTGTTCGCTCCTTTCCTGTTCAGCCACTGTCCGGTACGGTAGCAATAATCTGTGTTACGTAGAGATTCTATTTTTTATATGCTCCTTTTGCGTAATAATAACTATTCAATTTTATTGTGTTTACCATTACGACTAATCATACCTTTTTTCCTCAGCTTTTTTCATGAATTTGATAAGTAACTGTGGTTTACTTTGTGTGGGGATGTCTGTTGGTGAATGACCGCATATTAACGGCACAAATCAGTGTAATACGTTTGGTCTGCTTTCAAAACGCAGACGGATAGCTTTTATGCGTAAATCACGTCCCAAAATTATACTCGCCAATAGACGATCCCAGTAGAGAAGCCTAGCTAAAAAAATATCAATCATTACCTATGATGGTGGTAATTGCACTCCAATTTCAGTATATAAAAATATTTTTACATGATTTTTCAAGTACGTAATTTTTTTGGTTTAATTGACGATTCATTTAGCCAAAGATAATTTTAATTTAATTCAGATTTGCATTTAAGTCCAATCATTGTAAAGGCCAGAATACTATAAAAATAGATAATAATTTCAAAACAAAATAACAATAATAGTGTAAAATCACCACTAAATAATCTATATTCAAATTTTGCGCCATTCGCATAATACTGGCGCCAGTAGCGCCACTGTGAGGGGCAAACAAGGTTTGATTAGATTCTCGCTCTAATGGTCTTGAGCCTAAGTTACCTTTGAGACTGGACGTGGTTAGTTGATGCTAGTCTAGAATGCTTTTAAGGCGACAAGGACCGCCTTTATGAACGTCTCGCTGAGTTCGAACGAGGTCGTGTAACAGGGCTACTACGACAAGCTGAAAGTTCCTTCAGTGATACTGCAGACACGCTTCGCAGGAATGTAGCCACTGTACATGATCACTGGCAGCGGTGGTCACAACAGTCTACGGTCGCAAGAAGACTGGGCTCAGGACGGCCAGGTGGCAGTACCAAGAGGGAAGACGATCGCGTTCTGCGCGTGGCTCTGGCGTGTCGTACTGCATCTGCATCTGGAACTGAGCAGCACTGGCAACAGAGCGACACAAAGAGCTGTTACAAATCGGTTACTTCAAGGACAGCCCTGTAGCGCGCATACCACTGACCCCAAACCACTGAAATTTGCGATTTCAGTAGTGTCATGCGAGTACTCATTATAGGGCTGGGTGGAGTTCTGTTGTGTTTTCTGATAAAAACTGGTTCTGCTTTCGTACCAGTGATGGCCGTGTGTTGGTTAGATGAAGGCCAGTTGATTATCTGCAGCCAACCTGTCTGCGTGCTGGTCACACTGGACCTACACCTAGAATTATGAGTCTGGGGTGCGATTTCGTATGACAGCAGGAGCACCTTCATGGTTTTCCCACTCAGCCTGACTGCAAAATTCGACCTGTCGTGCTGCCATTCATGAACAGCATTCCAGGGGGTGTTTTGCAACAGGATAACGCTTGCTGTTTACCGCTGTTGTAACCCAACGGTGTGTCGACATGTTGTCTTGGCCTGCTCGATCACCTGATCTGTCTCCAATCGAACACATGCGGGACATCGGACGACAACTCCAGCGTCATCCACAAATAGCATTAACCTCTCCCGTATTGACCGACCAACTGCTACAGGCGGGGAACTCCATCCAACGAAATGACACCCGGCACCTGAACAAAACAGTGCATCGACGTTGCAAGCTTGTATTCAACAGCCTGGAGGTTACACTGGTTATTAATGTACCAACATTTCATATTTATAATGGCTTATCTCGCACTTACATTAATCCTTGCAATGTTAATCAATTAAGTATATCCAGACAAATGTATTCCAGAAATTTAATTACTCTACATTAATATTTTTTGGTATTGCGACTTTTTCGTCAGTGTATTTTGTTGTTGTTGTTGCTGTTATGGTCTTCAATCCAGAGACTGGTTTGATGTAGCTCTCCATGCTACTATACCCTATGCAAGGTTCTTTATCTCGCAGTACCTACTGCAGCCTACATCCTTCTGAATCTGTTAGTGTATTCATCTCTTGATCTCCCTCTACGATTTTTACCCTCACGCTGCCATCAAATACTAAACTGGTGATCCCTTGATACCTCGAAACATGTCCTACCAACCGATCCCTGCTCCTAGTCAAGTTGTGGCACAAATTTCTTTTCTCTCCAATTCTATTCAGTATCTCCTCATTCGGTATGTGACCTACCCATCTAATATTCAACATTCTTCTGTAGCACCACATTTCGAAAGCTTCTACACTCCTGGAAATGGAAAAAAGAACACATTGACACCGGTGTGTCAGACCCACCATACTTGCTCCGGACACTGCGAGAGGGCTGTACAAGCAATGATCACACGCACGGCACAGCGGACACACCAGGAACCGCGGTGTTGGCCGTCGAATGGCGCTAGCTGCGCAGCATTTGTGCACCGCCGCCGTCAGTGTCAGCCAGTTTGCCGTGGCATACGGAGCTCCATCGCAGTCTTTAACACTGGTAGCATGCCGCGACAGCGTGGACGTGAACCGTATGTGCAGTTGACGGACTTTGAGCGAGGGCGTACAGTGGGCATGCGGGAGGCCGGGTGGACGTACCGCCGAATTGCTCAACATGTGGGGCGTGAGGTCTCCACAGTACATCGATGTTGTCGCCAGTGGTCGGCGGAAGGTGCACGTGCCCGTCGACCTGGGACCGGACCGCAGCGACGCGCAGATGCACGCCAAGACCGTAGGATCCTACGCAGTGCCGTAGGGGACCGCACCGCCACTTCCCAGCAAATTAGGGACACTGTTGCTCCTGGGGTATCGGCGAGGACCATTCGCAACCGTCTCCATGAAGCTGGGCTACGGTCCCGCACACCGTTAGGCCGTCTTCCGCTCACGCCCCAGCATCGTGCAGCCCGCCTCCAGTGGTGTCGCGACAGGCGTGAATGGAGGGACGAATGGAGACGTGTCGTCTTCAGCGATGAGAGTCGCTTCTGCCTTGGTGCCAATGATGGTCGTATGCGTGTTTGGCGCCGTGCAGGTGAGCGCCACAATCAGGACTGCATACGACCGAGGCACACAGGGCCAACACCCGGCATCATGGTGTGGGGAGCGATCTCCTACACTGGCCGTACACCACTGGTGATCGTCGAGGGACACTGAATAGTGCACGGTACATCCAAACCGTCATCGAACCCATCGTTCTACCATTCCTAGACCGGCAAGGGAACTTGCTGTTCCAACAGGACAATGCACGTCCGCATGTACCCCGTGCCACCCAACATGCTCTAGAAGGTGTAAGTCAACTACCCTGGTCAGCAAGATCTCCGGATCTGTCCCCCATTGAGCATGTTTGGGACTGGATGAAGCGTCGTCTCACGCTGTCTGCACGTCCAGCACGAACGCTGGTCCAACTGAGGCGCCAGGTGGAAATGGCATGGCAAGCCGTTCCACAGGACTACATCCAGTATCTCTACGATGGTCTCCATGGGAGAATAGCAGCCTGCATTGCTGCGAAAGGTGGATATACACTGTACTAGTGCCGACATTGTGCATGCTCTGTTGCCTGTGTCTATGTGCCTGTGGTTCTGTCAGTGTGATCATGTGATGTATCTGACCCCAGGAATGTGTCAATAAAGTTTCCCCTTCCTGGGACAATGAATTCACGGTGTTCTTATTTCAATTTACAGGAGTGTATTTCCTTCTTGTTTCATTGAAATGTCACTCTGCAATTTGATGCGACGCTCCAGTACTTCCTATCCTACGCCAACCTGTTTATCTCAGAGCAGCTATTACACACAATCTCGTACATTACTTGTTGGTTCCCCTGCAGTTTTACACTCAATAATTGCCTCCAGTGCCATGGAAATTACTCCTTGATCTCTTAACCCATGGCCGGCCGCTGTGACCGATCGGTTCCAGGCGCTTCAGTCCGCAACCACGCTGCTGCTACGGTCGCAGTTTCGAATCCTGCCTCGGGCATTGATGTGTGTGGTGTCCTTAGGTTAGTTAGGTTAAAGTAGTTCTAAGTTATAGGGGACTGATGACCCAGATGTTAAGTCCCATAGAGCTCAGGGCCATTTGGACCTTCCCTGGCTTCAGGTTTTGAGGAAGAACATGCTGCCGTTCCCCCACCGACATTAAGGCCCTTCAGCGAAAGTCTCCTCCGTACAGTTCAAGCTGTCATATCTAATAAGAAGTGTCCGGATATCTTTGAGCAAATAGTGTCTGTATGCTGTGAAAAACTTAAGGTTCGTGTTAAAAATATCCTCTCACACAAAGCTGTCGCACTTCTTGGAATATAGTATATCGATGTTTTTTAAGAATCCATTCGAAAGGTTTTAGGAACGTGTCAAGCGGTTTATTGAACTTAGACATGCCGAAGACAGCACCACACAATTTTCTTTAAGTCTATAGGAATAATTTCCTCCTATGTGGAGAGCATTCCACCATCACGTCTACGTCATCAAACAAGAATCTGAAATTTTCATTCCTGTATCTGCCGACAAAATGCAGTATACATTAGTAAACACAAATTTGCTGAGTTTTCCGAAAACTAGCAGGTGGCTTAACAGTTGACCTATATGTAATGTCTCTCGAATCTGGCCTGCAATACAATATCCATCTCTAATGTACTGATCTGTTACCAGATGTTACCAGCTTATCAAACGCAAGCGGCAGAGTATCTGAAATAGATATGATAAAAATGAGTGCTCTTAACGACATGATTGTGTGAACACTGGTGTGAAGACCATCCAAAAGTTCTTGTGAACGTATATTTTGCATTATTTTGAGATTCAGTGAGTGGCCAAGTGTACGTGATATACTATGCCCATTTGTTTTATCTATCACTAACACGTTTGTTGCATCCTATACCTTAACATTAAAAAATCCTGATGATCGAACGACGCCTATCTCAACCAGTTTACGCTACGGCTTCTTATGTTAATGACATCTAAAACTTTGCTAATAATTATAGAACAAACTACGGGTAACCACTGTCAGCAATATTACCACCTAGTTATTTGCAACCATACAGTACAATTAACCAACACTTTAAAATATTCAGTTGTTGCATAAGTTCGCAGCGTTGCCATTTCCTCGTTGGTATTCCGAGCACCATGACTTTGCTTAGCGATTGTCATTTTTTTATCTGTAGTTCACTGTTGTTATTTAAGTTTACATATTGTCATTTTGTCATTTGGAGATAGTTAGTGGAACTGTGGACGCTAGAAAATAGATTGGCAAGTGGAGAAATCGGAACATTTAGACATATTCTTCTGTGTGAGTTCAATTGAGGGGTGATAAAGCTGTGTATTGGGATAATTGCATTGGACAGAGCACGCCAAGTAAATGTTTTTCTCGTTTTAAGGAGGATGGTTTTGACATTAGTGACTTTCCACGTTGAGGAAGACGTTCGGGGTTTGCTGAAGATCGTTCAAATAATACACAATGATCTATGTCATACTCGAGAAGTGGCTAAAGAGGTGAACTGTGGTCATTCCATCTCCGTAGGACATTTGCATGCAATGGAGAAGATTCAAAAATCGGGTCTATTGGTACCGTATGCTCTAAATCAAAATCATAAAAGTCAACGCGTGCGCATATGTGTATCTCTGCTTGTTCATTAGTTGGCTTGTAAACAAAACCGATCATTCTTATCCTGTATCATTACTGGTGACGAGATGTAGCGTCTTTACGCTAACATAAGGAAAACAAAGGAATGACTGAGCCTAGACAAAGCTGCAACTCCCTGTAGAAAGACCTGTGCGCATCCACAAAATCTAATGTTATGCATCTGGTGGAACAGCTACTGTGTGATGTACTACGAATTGCTTCTCCCATAGCAATCACTGCTGACATTCCTTGTCAACAACTGAGGCGTCTTGCAGACGCAATCCAAGAACAACTTTCAAGGAACTACTTTCCTGGATGAAAATGCGCTCCGAACGTTGCTCGATGAGTTCTTCGCCTCAAAACAACGTGTTTCCTACAGTTAAAAGTTACCCCAGCGATGGCAGACTATTGTAAATAGTGTAGGAGAATATGTTATTGATGACACTAAATGTTCAAATGTGTGTGAATTCCTAAGAGACCACACTGCTGAAGTCATCGGTCACTAGACTTACATTCTACTTACACAAACTTAAACTAACATGCGCTAAGGACAACACACACACACACATCCATGCCCGAGGGAGGACTCGAACTTCCGGCGGGAGGGGCCGTGCAATCCGTGACATGGTGCCTCCTCGCGGCTATGTGTCTCTATAGTGTTTATTAAACTTATGGATAAACGCTACGAACTCACGCACCAACCCAATACTTTGTCCTAACACTCGAACAAAATGTAAAACGGAAGTCTCCCCTACTAACCTTCCATCAGGAAGTCCATAATATACAAAAACTACGAGATGGCCAAACATGGGGTAGCAGCTCATTGTCTTCCATTTCTATGAAGCTTTCATCCAACCAATCAGCTCATGTACTTGTGTGGCATGACTTCGTGCTTCACCGTATTTCTGTCACTCCCTTTCAATCTTCGAGTATTCGTTCATTCATTTAGAACCTGCATATCGTGTTCCACAAATCCCGTCATGAAGAAGATCCTTCAGGTTTGTGGAAGGAATCGCTATTGTATTACATTCCCAAGCTGTTCCAACCTGGTCTTAAGCAAGTGGTCATAGTGTTTTGGTTCATCATAGTATATCTCTGTAGCGGTTACCGACGTTGCGTATTTTGTGAACGACAGGGAGCCCGAAAGAGAAGTGTCAGTAAACAGAGAAGAAGAGGAACATATTTTCGATAATAACTATCAATGGCTGCTTGTAGCACATGTCCCACTACCCCAGATCCCTAAATGTGTGGAGTCCGAGAAAGCCGAGTGGCGAATAACGGCGACAGAGTGGAGGCTAGAGAGATAGCGCGCTGTCTGCCCGTCTAGTGCTGCGAGGCATTTGGCCGCTATTGGCGATGTCCGGCAGCAACTTGAGCCCGTTGCAATATTTGCCCGGTCCACAACAGAGGCCGGCCGAAAGCTGCCTAGGGTTTGGAGGGGGTGGTGCTGCGCCCCTCTTGTCACAAACACGGTACTTCTCCGCGACTATAGCGTCCCTTCATCAATACGAATGTTTGCAATAACGTACTGCCCCCAGCCTCCCTCTCTCAAAGGGCCTTCTCTGCAATATTATTTAAGCTGATTTTTCCAATTTAGCCGAGTGCTACAACGTTGATATCTCTCGTGTTACGCCCCTTGCTCAATAAATTTCATCCTTTCTTTCAATACCAGCGGCCCTCTCGCATAATTATATGTTATTGTGAGTGTAACAATTTCCCACGAAAACAAAAAAAAAAAATTCTTATGTTTTGGAAAAAAAGACATTACGTCTGCGAAGATAATGATTAACTTATTGGAAGGTACTATTTTTTATTTTCCTTATGTTTGATAGGATCAGTCTTTTATGATACAACCTTAGCCGTTTTCAGCCTCAAAGGCAACCTTCAGATGATATAGTAGAGAACAGAAAAGTTTAAACTAAGACCTGAAACAAATGCAATTTCACTAGGTCTACTTGTGAGCTTAGTAAAGTGCAATTAACATGCATATGGTTCATACCCATGAGCGGCATTTGATGAATAAATGTTCGTGGGTTGTCAGCTAAACATAAAATCAGGGAATTGTACGTATATATACAACCAAGTGTACTTTTCCTTCCATATTCTTTGTGCAAGATGTGCGTGTCCCCTATAAGACAATCTTCACTCGCAAAAACCACAAAATGTGACAACTATTACGATAATATTTCAATCAGGTATTCATCAAATACGAAAGTAAATATAGGTTGCTGAAACGGTAAAACTTATGTAGAAGAAAGAGAGATGTTTACAACAAAAGAGAGAGAGAAAGAGAGAGAGAGTAGATATCCTTAGGGCACCGAAAAATATACGAAAAGGATTGGTAATCATCTCTTTTATTGTAAACACCTCACTTTGTTCTAAACAGGTTTTACTGTTTTAATGACCTGTATTTACTTTCACATCTGATGAATAGTCGATTGAAATATTATTGTAATAATTCTCGTATGTTACGATTTTTACGACTGAAGGTTGTCTTACAGAGCACGCGCACATCTAGCGCAAAGAGTAGGGAAGGAAAAGTACATTTGGCTGTATGTGTATAGCTCAGTTATTTTATGTACAGTTGATAACGAGTGAACAGTCCTGCGTCAAACGCCCCCCATTGGTAAGAGCTATATGCTTGTTAATAACACTTTTCTAAGCTTAGAAGAAGAAGTAGTGGAAATAATTGCTCTTGTTACCTTTTCTCTTCTCTATTATAGCAACTGAACATGACCTTTGAAGGCCAAAATCGCTTATGATTGTATCGCAAAAAAGTAATTGTGTAAAAAAATACCCTTTTTATGCGCTGTTCTAATCGCCCGAACTTGTTTCCAAAATTCAACGAATTGTTAAGGTTCTTAAAAAGAATCGAAAAATCCACAGGCATTATAGTTTCCAAATAAATTTCTTCTGTCGAAATGTTGTGTTAAGAACGGAAATAAGTGTTCTGTTTCGCCAATTGTAATTAGATTACTTTGTCGGTAAGGATCTTTAGATGTTTGTCATGATGGGCAAACTGCTTCTATGGAGTGAACTGTACAATATTTAGCCATGTTTGTGTGTTCATATTGATTAAAACTTGAACAGCAAAGAAAACATTATGCATCTACCCTAATAAAGAAGTTCAGAAAGTTTTAGAAACAAACAAACTAATATCTTAAAATATTTTTGCCAATTTCCGCTCCTAATGGCTTGTGCTGTAAGTTTAGAGGACACCTAACCACTTTGAAACTATTGTTTGCACAAAAGTGAGCAGTGATGTTCACCCAGCATGGTTTTGCATGTGACACTTCTAGAAGTAAGACATTTAAGCATGCTTCTTGACAATATGTATATTCGCTAATGAAAGCCGTCATAAATAATCAAGCACAATTTGAGAGCAATAACAATATCCAGAGCTAAGGCTGTAGAACAAAAATTTCTGTCATTAGTCATTAATAAAACTGTCAGTGGCTCAAAATGTAGAAGAAAATCCACCCAAAAAGTCATTGACCATTTCTTCAATACCATAAACTGTTTGACTGTAAAACTCCTTCCATCACATAGACGAATTTTTAATTAAAAACTTATTTCAGAGAACTGTAGTGTATTGCAGGTTACATGAATAGCTTTAATGACCATACACTTTCCATCATAAATTCAACCATCATGTGAACAAAGACCAACTCACCATGCTTGGGGATTGGTCGTCAGATCCTCTGCATCTAAACCAGATGTAGCGACGCCACTGGAAACAGCATCCACTCGCGTATGAGTTATTTTCTTGTTATTGTAGCGAGAAAGACACAATGACGCCCGATAAGCCACCGAATTTCTTTGCTGTTTATAGCAATTACTGCTTGTCGTTCGTGTGCTATGTGAAAAAAAATCTTCTGTAGTGAAAGAGTTAAAAAGCAGCGAGAAATAGTTATTTCCTATTCGTTTTTAGAAAAAACCGATACCACCGATACGGCATATTTAAGAAGTTTATGAGTTTACTGGAGTTTTTTGCCGTTGTATTAGGTGGAAGAAAAGAAAACAGAATATGGGTAAATTGCCTGCTGACAAGACGAGAAGACGACAATCGAGTGTGTTACGAAAATGTGACGATATTGTCGTCAGTAGTGTACCGTCAGAGGTGTAGGCATGGAAAGTGGATTGCTTCGTGGATTCTGTTGTTGAATGGATCCCCATCAATGTAGCAGATAAGAGTTCCAATTGTGAAACAGATCCTTAAATTGTGATATGGAAAGAGTTGAGAGATTATCAGATGGCTGGCTGCAAGTGTGCCGTTCTGTGGCTTCAGTATCTTCTTATTTGGCAGTACGTTGGTTATACGTTGAAATTATTGTCCCTGTGACATCATTGTTTGGTTATACGGCTTTCCAATGAGACCGTAATTCTCCCACTGAGACTGAAGCGTAGTTTAGCGGAATGAATAGCGCATTGAGGAGTAGCTATAGCATGAACGTCAACAAAACTAAAACAAGAGTGCGGGATTGCAGTGGAATTAAATAAGGCGATTCTGAGGGAATTAGACTATGGAACATTAAAAGTAGCACATGAGTTTTGCTATTTGGGTGGTAAAATAACTGATAATGGCTGAAGTAAAGAAAATACAATATGCAGATTGGCAACAGCAAGAAGAGCATTTCTAAACTGAAAATAAATTGTTGGGAAGCCTTTCCTGAACGTGTTTGTTTGGAGTGTAGCTCTAATGGCAGTGAAAAGCGAACTATAAATGGTTTAGGCAAGAAGAAAACAGAAGATTGGGAAGTGTGGTGTTACCAAAGAACGCTTGAGGTTAACTGGGTAAATAGAATAGCTAATGGATTGAATTGCACAGAAAATAAAAACTTGACTAAAGTAATGGACAGCTGAAAAGCACCAAGGAAGTGTCAATTTGGCAAAGAAGTGTAGTATGGGGTAAAAATTTTAGGTGGGGATCAAGGCTTGATTTCAGTAATGAGGTTCAAATGGATACATATTTAGGTAGTTATGGAGAGATGAAGCGGCTTGTATAGGGCAGCAGTGGAGAGTCTGGTATCCCAGCCCGCCTGTGCTTTAAAACCCACCGGACGTTGCGGATCTGAACTGCAGCCAGCAGTTACATCTGACAGCACGTGTAATTTAGCTGCATCGCTGGCCTCATTGTGCTGCAGACCCACGCCTGTCTTACTGACCAATTAGAGCTCGCAGTCTTACTATAAAGATCGCAATACTACGACCGTGCCTTTAGTGGTGTACTCGCCTCACTCTCATATCGCTAGCTGTAACAGACAGTTATTCTTGGTTTTCCACTTCAACAGGTCTTGGTTATTTTGTCTAAATTGTTTTCTGGGCTTGTTTCCCGTGCCATCTCCACTTGTTCATTCTCCAATGTTGTCTTCTGTCACAATAATTGGAGACGAGGTAAGAGTTTAGCAGCATCCCATTGTTGCAAACTCTTGCAAGTCGTGTAACAGCAAGAGCAACAGCTGCTCCTGTAGCAAGAATTGCAAAAGTAATTTCAACAGAAAACTGAGGAAATTCAGCTATTGAATGATCATCTGTAAAATCACAGTACTTGTCCAATATATTCAGCTGTTACTTCCCGGGCAGAGAACCTCCAATCGCGTTTCCAACTTTTAACGATGCCAACAAATATTGGGAGACGTATTTACAGTGACTGGAATAGCACTTCGTCGTCTTTCGGGTCTCTATTGACCCCTCAAATGGTCGCTCTTTCTTTTTTGGGCCCCACCAGAGACGTTTTCATTACTGAAGAAGTTGGCTACCTTGCCGAGTCCAGTTACACTCGCATTCTAGAAGATGTGCACATTGCTTTCGAATTGTTATTCGCAACGATTCCGTGTGGTCACATCGAGACTCATATTTCATCAGTACTGCATGCAAGTGTGTCATTTGTGTCATATCTGGGTGACCGATTTAGAAGCAATGAATCACCAATGTGATTTCACTTGTGCAAACCCAGATAGGAAAACCTCTTATGCAAAAATGAAATGAACGTATGACATCGCTGGCCGGGAGGCCCCATCCGGGGAAGTTCGGCCGCCAACTGCAAGTCTAATTTCAGTCGGCGCCACATTGGGCGACTTGCGCGCCGGTGATGGGGATGAAATGATGATGAGGACAACACAACACCCAGTCCCCGAGCGGAGAAAATCTCCAACCAGCCTGGGAATCGAACCCGGGCCCACTTGCATGGGAGGGAGGCACGTTACCACCCAGCTAAGCAGGCAGACTACCTCATGCACAGGTTCTTTAATTCAAGACGTCAGCCCTGAAGATGGACGGCCTTTCGTTGAACGAAATTTGAAAATCGGGCACTCTTTAGATATCGCACAGGCAGCAAATGAGCTTCTCGTTGCTCTATGGCTCGACCTCAAGTGGCGGTGGTCCAGCTTCCACATCGCACACCTTGGGGTGCGGGGAAGTGGGCTGGTAGAGGGGCGGTCGGGGAGTGGAATACTCGTAATCACTTCCTAGATTGTGGCGTCCCGGGTCGTTGATTTCAGGTGTGTCAGTGGCCTCTGAACAGACAGTCATACCCCATCGGCATGCGAACCAGACTCTCCTGTCATGTCCAAACTGCTTCACAGTGCACAAAAATGTCGATTCTCCACACCCACTGTGGAAATGATGAGCATCTCTGAAGTGTCTGACGTTAACCATCAGGAAAATTGGTCCCAGTTCTCCACATGCGTCAAGGGATGGTGCACAAACTTCAGGCAGTTGTTTCCCAGGGCGATCCTTTCGATAGAAAATTTGTATCAGCCTCGAAACTGCGAACCAAGATGTCCGATTGCAAGCAGTTTCCTTGGTGAACCCCCAAATATATGCTCGTCTGCTTTCTTCACAACTAGCCCCACCTTTCCGTAAGTTGGTCGCAGGTAGTGTCAATTCAGCTGGGCTATGGAATCAATTCACAATCACTGCCATCTGGAACCTCGGTGCATTTGGGGTAAGGGTCATTCAGCCAGCTACATGTTTTTAGTCAGGATGACTTTCATAGACATGATTCTCCATCAATGAAGAAGTTCAGGTACTCTCTACCGTGGTTCTCTGTAACATGGTTGTCTTCCAGGAACACGACGGCCTTTGTGGCAACTTGGAACCAACAATCGATCCTGGCCTTGGATGCGCCACTGATTTCCAAGCTTATATCTTCTTGTATCCAGACGCTATGACCTGCTTTTCTGGACACGACCTATTACATTCTCCTTACGGACGGCCATCAGCTGGGAACGCGATGGCCTCCAGAAGATTTGTGTGACTGAACCAGTTGAAATCAGCGTTTGCGCCACGCACCTGGTGGTGGTCAAGAAACCCATTGGCTCCCTCCGGCTATGTGGAGACTCAAACCGTCAGTCATTGACCAGGAGCAAGAGGAAACCTATCCTATAACACGCCTTGAAGATCACCTCACAAAGCTTGTCTGTTCTAAGATAGGACTTGCCGATGGTGGAAAATGAGTTGCAAAGCATTGTGGTTATCAACGCTCCCTTCAGGTTGTGTAAATACACACTACTGCTAGTCTTCCAGGATGTCTCTCCCTCCAACAATCTTTCAGAGTTACCTGGGACATTTAACCATTTCTGTACATACTTGCAGTCACTACCGTGATGATTTAGTTGTCAAGGGAACTATGCATTAGGACCACCTGCGTAACCTTTGCAACCTGTTCACTACGTTATGGTGACACAGGGCTAAGGGCGGCTGAGATAAATAGCAGCTTCCTCATGAACAAGGTGAATAGTTCACTGTGTTATGTGACACAAGGCTAAAGGCCACCTTACATAAATGCCAGCTTTCTCAGGAACAAGTGGAATACCTCTGGCACTTGCTCTCAATGTAGGGATCCAGTCTACTCAACGCAACGTCGAAACTACTGACCGTCTGTCACACCCACAAAAGTTACAGGAGCTGTAAGCCTTTCTGAGAAAGGTAAATTATATTTTTAAATTCTTCCGTCAGCAAACCATATCATCCATCCGTTAAACCAGTTGCAGAAGAAATGTGTCGAGTATAGGTGGATGGCTGCCTGGGATCGTGCTTTCACACAGCTGAAACGCAGTACTCAGCCCTAGGCCCTTTTCACCATCTCATCCACTGGTTCTGGACACGAATACGACGCCCCCATGTGGTACTGGTGCAGTAACGGTGCAGAGGATGATGCGATGATGGACTGAGCAACTGGTTGGATATATCTCAAAGGCGCTGGCTGCCGCTCAAAAGAAGCATTAATGATTGTATATGAAACCTATAACAAACACCTACTAACAAAGTCGAAGCCACTCTGTATAAAATGTTAATTGTGACGCGCGAGATGTATTTTTAATATATTGCATCACACATCAATATGTGGTGCCTTGCACCACCGGAGCTCACGTGGAGCCTAACAATATCATGCACGGACTGAATCAATGCCTAAAAATTAAGATGAATGATGAAAACAATGTCAAAGGGTAGTTTCCGCCGCTTCAACTTACGCTGTCATAAGTTTACATTGTCCAAGATCGTTTTGTCGCCGTCCCACTGACGAAGCCAGCCATCCAGTGTTCTCAGATCAAGCTGCCTTTAGAATGCTGCTACGCAATATGTACGCTACTAAATTGGTTTTGTTTGAGATTAAGATAGGCGTGAGGTAATATGACTGAGTGTTCGTCAAACCAGGAACGTAAACATGCAGCCCAGTGAACACAGCTGTTGTAGTCTTGGAAGAGGGGAGTATCCATAAAATATTTATTGAGATGTAGAATAAAGAGCAACTTTGGTAACCGAGAATGAGTGGACACTAGTCATGGAACAAACAATACTTCCTAAATATCACAGAACCATTGCGGAACGACACCCTCCACACACTGTGGGTTAACGTCTGTTTGCGCTATCAGTGCCTCGCTCGCATCATATGAAGAGAGGTCAAATCGTGACTAACTGGACCACATTACACGCTTCCAGTCAGCAATTGTCCAGTCTGTACGTTGTTCAGCCCACTGTAGACGTTCATCTCTATAGGCTCCTGTGAGTAGTATCCTTTTGCGAATTACCCAACTACAAATGTCCATTGCATGTGGTTTAATTCGCAGTGTTTGCTCAGAAGATACAAAGTTATTATTAATGATTGAAGCTATTTCACAGTTTTACTATAGCTATATTATTTGACATATTGTCACAGGACTTTGGAAACACATAGAACAATTCTAAAAGTTTTTTGAGATATTACAAGTGCTCCATATGCGCCCCCTATCTATCCTGCAGATATCAAGTCGATAATCAAGTCCTTCCATGCACTGTTGGTGCGAGCTCACAGATCTGGTAGGTTTGTTGGTAGAGGAGGCCCACATAAAAAAAACGCTTGAGGTTAGGTTGGGAAAGCTTGGATGCCATGACATGAACTGGTGACAGCAACCCCACCATGACCGAACCATCGATTTCTCAATTTCCTGTTTAACAATTCTCGAACTTCATGGTGGAAGTGGCGTGGTGCACCATCTTGTTGGTAGATCAGGTCCACATTGTCTGTCTCCAGTTGTGCCATGAGCCAATCGTCCAGCGTGTCCAGATACACGTGTCCTACAACGGTTTTTCCCAGAAGAAAAAGGGACTGTAAACATTAAACCGTGAGACTTCACAGAACAAACTAGCTTTTGGTGAATCTCGAATGTGCAGCACGATACCGTGGGTATTCTCTGCTTCCTAGTTTCACACACTATGCCTGTTCAGCGTACCATTCACAAAAAGTGTTACTTCATCACTGAAGATAACTATCTTACAAAATCCACCCTCTTCCATACGCTGTTGCAATTGTATCGGAAATTCAAAGCGCCTGACTTTCTCATCGGGAGTCAAGGCTTGTAACAACTGCGAAAGTTACGGCTTCAGCTTCAGCTGTTTCCTTAAGACCTTCCATGGAAAAATGATGCTTCTACTTTTATTTTATTTCGAGATATGTGTACACAATTTGTACAGAAACCAGAGGGCAGTTATAAGAGTCGAGGGGCATGAAAGGGAAGCAGTGGTTGGGAAAGGAGTGAGACAGGGTTGTAGCCTCTCCCCGATGTTATGCAATCTGTATATTGAGCAAGCAGTAAAGGAAACAAAAGAAAAATTCGGAGTAGGTATTAAAATTCATGGAGAAGAAGTAAAAACTTTGAGGTTCGCCGATGACATTGTAATTCTGTCAGAGACAGCAAAGGACTTGGAAGAGCAGTTGAACGGAATGAACAGTGTCTTGAAAGGAGGATATAAGATGAACATCAACAAAAGCAAAACAAGGATAATGGAATGTAGTCAAATTAAATCGGGTGATGCTGAGGGAATTAGATTAGGAAATGAGACACTTAAAGTAGTAAAGGAGTTTTGCTATTTAGGGAGTAAAATAACTGATGATGGTCGAAGTAGAGAGGATATGAAATGTAGACTGGCAATGGCAAGGAAATCGTTTCTGAAGAAGAGAAATTTGTTAACATCGAGTATAGATTTAAGTATCAGGAAGTCGTTTCTGAAAGTATTTGTATGGAGTGTAGCCATGTATGGAAGTGAAACATGGACGATAACTAGTTTGGATGTAGCCATGTATGGAAGTGAAACATGGACGATAACTAGTTTGGACAAGAAGAGAATAGAAGCTTTCGAAATGTGGTGCTACAGAAGAATGCTGAAGATAAGGTGGGTAGATCACGTAACTAATGAGGAGGTATTGAATAGGATTGGTGAGAAGAGAAGTTTGTGGCACAGCTTGACTAGAAGAAGAGATCGGTTGGTAGGACATGTTTTGAGGCATCAAGGGATCACAAATTTAGCATTGGAGGGCAGCGTGGAGGGTAAAAATCGTAGAGGAAGACCAAGAGACGAATACACTAAGCAGATTCAGAAGGATGTAGGTTGCAGTAGGTACTGGGAGATGAAGAAGCTTGCACAGTATAGAGTAGCATGGAGAGCTGCATCAAACCAGTCTCAGGACTGAAGACCACAACAACAACAACATGTTGTACTTAAGTAATTAACGTGCTGCATTTCACTTTCAACATAAAATGAGATTCGAAAAAAGGTGTGGCACCAACATTTGTGATTCACACATCAAATTGTTCCCAAAGGATCTGTTGAAACAGGCATTTCATGGGCTTACAATTCTTATTCTTTGAGTTACCCTTTTTACAAACCTGACAATATTTCCAAGATTTTCCCTTGTGTTCACGAAAAAGTCACGTTAATAAACGAATAGGCCTCGCATTTTGATGCGTAAGTGAGCCGTTCGTGGCTCGTGTTCCCGCCATCATGTATTTTACACTCTGTTTTAACGTACTTCCACCTCACTACGTTAATTTACATTACTACTGTCTCTGAGTTGCTGCTTTGCCTGACCGTGACCGGCCCTAGCACCGCGTATCGATATATGCCCTCTCGTAGTATCTTTAATCGACTGATAATACTTCCCGGTCGTTCTCTGTCGTAGGCCAGTTCGGCGTCGCGAGTTCGGTTCGGATAGCGAGTTCGGGCTGCCAGTCAGTTGGAACGCGTCTGGAGCGCAGTCTGGACCTGCCAGTTGGGGAGTTGCAATGCAGCACCATTGCTGTCGGGTTGGAACAGCAGTGAAGTCTGCGTCGACATGGCTCGCCCGACCATTGCCGCCACGCATCACTTGAGCCGGGCCACGGTCTTGGTAGATCGTCTGTCGCTCGTCCTACCGGCCGACGTGTTCTGGCTCGCCGGTCGGTCATGAGTCGGCTGTGTGTGTGTGTGTGTTTGTGTGTGTGCATCGAATCTCGATTTGTCTTGTGCATGCTTAGTTCCTGTTGTGTATCGTTCAGGTCTTCGTGCAAGTGTTTGTCAGGTTGTGTGTGTAGTTGGCGTTAATTCCTTTGACAAGTTATTTTAAATGATGACGGCGTACTGCCTCTGAGAGGTCGGTCGTCTCATCGGGCGACATGTAACTGGTTCTAGGAGCGCTTCTGGGCCCCTCCAGTTACCATCTTGAGGAACTTGGGCCGGTCCTTTCCTGGTGCAGGGATGTCGCTTAGCCAGCGGGCGTGTTGCCTCTGCATGGTTGGGTCCGAGCCAGTATTTCCGCCGTCGTGTGTCTGGAAGTGAGTGGGAGACGCACCAGCAGTGCAGTCGCGACCGAGCAGCAGTCGCGGACGGACCAGCGGGCAGTCGGTCGGTTGGTGCGGACCAGGAAGGATATCTCCGTGCGGTGCAGTCGGCTGGGTCCGGGGGCGGTCCCTGCGCAGTGTCGGAGCGTGTGTGGAGCTGTCCGATCGCTACGAGTTTCGTGGTTCACCGACCCAGGACGTCAGAGTAGTGGTTTCAAGTACCCAAGCCACGTCCATTCATGTTGTAGTGGTTCGTTACGGTGGTTTGCTGTTGGGGACGTTTTCCTGTGAGCAACACCGAGTGTTTCTGTTGCTGAAATTTAGCCACCATGCGGTGCTATTAACTATTTTGGTTGAGTACGATTCAAGTGTACCAGCGGGATTTTCTGCCTCGTGCCCGTTAGTGTTCCGGTTACCTGCCCTGACCACTAACGTAATTTCTGGCAGCGTCCTTTCCTCACCTGTTGTCGCTGTCCAACATGATGTGTAATTTTGACAGCTAATTCATACTTCATTGTGGATTATCACGTTTGTAGCCTTTTGTGTCTGAGCTGTCATGTACTGATTGATGGCAAACAAATCGTTGTGTCAGTCGGTCCGTGGCTGTCCCCTGGTGGGGTTCCGACAGATCAATTGTAGTTGGGCTCACCACCTGTCTCACCTAAGTGAACGGGGGCAGACCGATCCACTGTAGACTCCTGAGTGCCGTTCTCTTAATTATCCTTTTGGCAGTGTTAATGTAGTGACGTAACAAGACTGTTACGCCACACGGTAGTAGCCAAAAGAAAGGCACGCTAGACTAATGCAGACGGGCGTGAAGTCTGGAACATGAGAACTTATGAATGAATAAGAAGAAAAGTATGTAGATGCTTTTTACTTATCTTTTCTTTATTCCTTGGAATACATCGCTCTTGAATACTAGTAAGCTATAGGCACTGATACAATTGGCTCCTTGCTAGTTCGTAGCCATTAACTTCTGATGGCTATTCTGTCTCTCGGCTAATGAGAGAGAAAGGCTTCGTACAACTGGGCGGTAGCTAGGTTCTCGTACAACTGGTCGGTAGCTTGGTTCTCGTACAACTGGGGTCGAGTCCACTCTCGTATCACGAGACCTGCCTTGGTGGTGGCGCTAGGTCTGCGATCACAGTGGCGACACGCGGGTCCGACATGTACTACATGGACCGCGGCCGATTTAAGCTACCACCTAGCAAGTGTGGTGTCTGGCGGTGACACCACATTCCTCCCCCGCAAATCGGCGAACGGTCGTGAGATAAGGCTTCCGCCCGCCGTGGGGAGGACCACATGTTGACGTATGCGATGAGGTGGGGAGCCTAACAACAGGCGAGGCTGTGCCACCCGCACCCGGCCATCTGGTCCGAGGGGAGCTAGGAAACGCCTGCAAAACTAGTCCAGGGTGCACGTCAACATGTGGTGTATGCGCCCGTAAAGAGACATGGGGGACCGAAGGATCAACTTCCATTGCGTCGGGGCAGCCGACGCGCGATGACGTCATGTGGTCCGGAGCGGGCGGGCGTTCCATGGCGGAGGACAGCTGGTCACGGGAAGCGATCGGCGGCGCGTGACCCTGGGAGGCGCCTGGCGGCTGCAACGAAGCGTCGAATGCGGTCGGCGGCGGCGGCGGCTGCTGCTGCTGCTGCTGCTGCGGCGGCGGCGCGTCGCCATGGGGCAAAATGGAAGGCATCGTCGGTAACACCTGGGGATGAGGCGAGCCAGTAGATGGGTCCCCAGGGCGCTGACCGGACGGCACCGTCGCTGAAAGCAGACGGGGAGCGGCAGAACCCGAGCGACGACAGAGGCGCAGCTGATTGAGATGCCGACGCACCTCACCAGAGGCCCCCAAAACCAAATACATCGCGCGGCCGAGGCAGCGAAGAATGCGCCCTGCGAGCCAACGCCGTGAACCTCGATAGTTGCGATAAAATACAACGTCGCCTGGAGCAAAAGCAGGAGTCTGCCGCTGCACAGGAACCTGATGCGGCGGATGCAGCAAAGACATCAAGGTGCGATGAGGACGACCGTGGAGCAACTCAGCCGGCGAGCGACCATCTCGGGGCTGAGAGCGATACGAAGACAAAAAGAGCAACAATGCGTCCTCCCGAGAATGCGACTCTTTCAATTTCAACATCTGTGACTTGAAAGTCCGGACCAATCGTTCAGCGGCACCGTTGGACTGAGGCGAAAACGGCGCGGATGTCAGATGTTGAATACCATTGGCCTGGCAGAATGACTGAAATTCTGCGGACATGAATTGTGGGCCATTGTCGGAAACAATAGTCTGCGGAAGACCTTCAATGCAAAAGATAGCAGACAACGCTTGGATGGTGGCGGAGGACGTCGTGGAAGACATCCGGACAACAAAAGGAAAATTACTGAAGGCGTCGACCAGAACCAACCATCGAGCATTCCAGAATGGACCAGCAAAATCAATGTGCAAGCGTTGCCAAGGGGAAGTGGCTTTTGGCCACGCAAAGACTTTCCGCGGCGGTGCGGACTGTTGTTCGGCACACGCCGGGCACGAAGAACACATATTTATGATAATAGTTAATTTTACCCAACACACTCTGTAACTGTTTCAGATTTTGAGGGGAAGGCAAATCGTGTATGGCCCGGAGGTGCTCTGGACTTGGATGTATGCCTTGGGCATTAATGACATGTCCCAGGTATGGTAAGTCACGAGCAAAAAACACACATTTGTCCTTCCTCAAGCGAAGACCATTTTGCCGCAAGACCTGAAATAATGTTCGTAAGTTCGCAAGATGATCTTCTTCTGTCTGTCCGGAGATCACTATATCGTCCAGATAGTTTGCGGCAGTAGGGACCGACGCACAAATAGTTTGTAAATATTGCTGAAACAAGGCAGGGGCGGATGCACACCCGAAAGGCAGTCTTTTGAAGCGGTACAATCCAAGAGGCGTGTTAACCACTAATACGCGCTGGGATTCGTCGTCCACCGGTATTTGCAAGTACGCATCGGCTAGGTCCAACTTTGAAAAATATTTTCCCGGGCACAGTTTAGCAAAAAGATCTTCCGGGCGGGGCAAAGGAAAAGTAGCAGTCACTAGCTGTGGATTCACTGTGGCCTTGAAGTCCACGCAAAGTCTCAATTTTCCGGAAGGTTTTGGCAAAATTACTAAGGGTGAGGCCCAGAGAGAAGCTTGCACACGTTCAATTACACCCTGTGATTCGAGATCGTGTAACGTTCTTGCGACCTCATCACGCAATGCGTGGGGAACATTGCGCGCCCTGAAAAATTTCGGTTGCGCGTTTACCTTCAGTTCTAAATGTGCTTCATAGTTTTTAGCGCAACCTAAGCCCGGTGCAAAAATGTCTGCAAATTCGTCACACAGCCGAGAAACACTGTCTGTAGGCACAGTCTGATTCACTGATAGGACCTGATTTACAATAGACATGTTAAACAACTTAAATAAATCTAGACCAAACAAATTCACTGCAGAAGAAGAACGAAGAACGTAAAATGACACAAGTTTTGTTTGTCCCTTGTATGTTGCAAGAAGGCTGCACTGTCCTAACACAGGAATTGTCTGTCCGGAATATGTAGTTAGCTTAACATTTGCGGCACGCAACGGAGGTGCGCCCAGTTGTTTGTACGTGTCGTGATTGAGCAATGAAACTGCAGCTCCGGTATCGAGCTGGAATGGGATCACTTTGCCTTCAAAGTCTAAGTCCACAAAAAGTTTATTGTCCTGCTGACGACAAGAGCGACTGTTTTGTGCAATTGGAACAGACACTGGTACAGAATCACTTGCTAATTGACGTGATTTCCGGCGACGTCGACGCACAGTTTTTGTGGGACGAACACAGTCACTGTTAGAGAAAGTGTCACTGGACGAAGTGGAATTAACGACATGAATGTCCATAGGCGAAGGTCCACGAGCCTGAGTGTCCTTGGTTCGATTCCGGCGCGAAGCAAAGGGCCTGGAATGATTGTGATTGTCGGATCTGAGCTTTTTATGGCAAACACTTTGAACATGTCCTTTCTTATTGCAGAAAAAGCAAATAGCTTGGCGTGACGGGCAATGTTCACGCGAATGTCTAGTAGCACACCGCGGGCATGATTTCACTGCATTTGTGGGCTGGCGCGGCACACGTGGCTGAGCACGCGGCGGCAGCTGTGCGCCCGGGCGCGAGGCCCGGTTACCGGGCCGCGCTGCGCGTCCAGCGGGCCGGTTAACGTTACACACGGCTGGCGAAGTTTCAAAAGATTCCTGAGCACAGTCCAGTGTGTCCTGTCTATCCAATATGTCGATCACTTGTTGAAGGGAGGGATTAACTAGTTTCAAAATTTGCTCCCGTATGCGAACATCAGAAACGTTCTGTGCAATTGCATCACGCACCATTGTATCTGAATAAGAAAGACCACAGTCACATTCAAAGGCACAGTCCCTAGTAAGTCCTTGCAATGTTGCGACCCACTCCCTATTAGTTTGACCGGCCGTACGTTTTGTACGAAAGAACGTATACCGTTTGGCAACCACATTAACTGTTTCTTTGAAATAGGCATCTAATGCAGACAAAATTTCCTCGTATGACAAAGTTGCTACGTCGCGTCGGGGAAACAATTTCACTATCACACGGTATGTGGACACACCGACACAAGAAAGCAAAAACGGCTGCCGCTCATTACCTTGAATTCTGTAGGCAGCCATGTGAAAGGCGAACTGACGAGACCACTCTTGCCAGGTCTCATCGGCTGCCACGTATGGTCGAAAGGGAGGTGCAACAGCGTTCCGTGGCAGCGGTAGCGAAGAAGCGGCGGCGGCCGCATCGGTGTGCAGCGCACGTTGACCCTGGACGAGCTGTCCAAGGGCATCCAGTAACGCCTGCGTCTGCTGATTCTGCAAGCGATAAAATTCGGACAGTACATCTGGAGAATGTGGCGAAGCCATGACACAATGAAATGTAAGCAATCAGAAATAAGTTTTTACTCGTCGCCAATCTGTAGTGACGTAACAAGACTGTTACGCCACACGGTAGTAGCCAAAAGAAAGGCACGCTAGACTAATGCAGACGGGCGTGAAGTCTGGAACATGAGAACTTATGAATGAATAAGAAGAAAAGTATGTAGATGCTTTTTACTTATCTTTTCTTTATTCCTTGGAATACATCGCTCTTGAATACTAGTAAGCTATAGGCACTGATACAATTGGCTCCTTGCTAGTTCGTAGCCATTAACTTCTGATGGCTATTCTGTCTCTCGGCTAATGAGAGAGAAAGGCTTCGTACAACTGGGCGGTAGCTAGGTTCTCGTACAACTGGTCGGTAGCTTGGTTCTCGTACAACTGGGGTCGAGTCCACTCTCGTATCACGAGACCTGCCTTGGTGGTGGCGCTAGGTCTGCGATCACAGTGGCGACACGCGGGTCCGACATGTACTACATGGACCGCGGCCGATTTAAGCTACCACCTAGCAAGTGTGGTGTCTGGCGGTGACACCACAGTTAACGTTGTTGTAATTTAACTGTATTTTATATTTTTTATTTGGAAAGGTTAGTTGTGGGCCTTCAGCCCAGGAAACATGTTCTCAGAGTTTCCTTCAAGTCCAAATATTATCGCCTTCTGCTCTTGAAAGGTTATTGTAATTTACTGTGGGCCTTCCACCATTGGTATTGCAAAAAGGAAATTTTTAAACTTAATGTATTGTTTTACCGATTGTTACAATATATATTTCCTTAATCTGCAGAATTTAACCTTGCGGCCTTCAACAATCTTATTGCGTTTATCTCTTTCTGTGCACCTTGTGGGCCATCAGCTCTGTTAGCATCTTAAAACATTGTGGCCTTCTACCTTCAGTAATCGTCATAGTATATTTGGAATTTTGAAGATTTAATCCGGCAGCCTTCAGCCGCTCCGCATGCTGATCTCATATATGTATACGATTTATCTTATTCGTAAATTTGACTGTGTGTTATGTCTTTTCAAAATTGAAATTATTCTAAAGCATCTGTTTGGAGGCCTTCAGCCGCGAAGCAAATTTAATTATTTCAAAAGTGTATTTGTGAACTAAATGACAATAAATTACAATTGTGAAATGAATCCGACCGCAACTCCATTGGACCATTCCACAACCGCGATTACCTGTTAGCACTGCGTGATTTAGCGGGCGTTTCAGTAAGCTTATCTCGTGTAATCACGAGTATAGTTTATAGTTATTCGGATAACGCAGAATGGCACCGACAGTCATTCTTCCTACATGCGACTCGCGAATCGTGTGGGAAGGAGAATAAATGATACTATGAAGCAGTGCACCCTGCACCACAAGCCGCATGGTGGCTTACAGAGTACGGATGTCGATGTGGAAAACCGGTAAGATGCATGCGGCTGAAGGTGGGACAAGTGTGTAACGGCTGCAGCAGGTGGGCCAACATTCCGGGCAAGCAGATCGTGAATGATCCCACGGCGGCTGCATCGCAGAGCCGCTCGGCGCAGTGACCCTGCCGCCGCTGCCACCGTTGCTGCTGCTGCAACAATCAATAAACTCGCTGCTGGGCAGGTTGGCTGCCGCGGAAGTGAAGTGACAAAATGAAATAGCGAGCGCGCCGCTCCGCAAAAAGGCCCTTGGCACGGCACGGCACGGCATCGGCCGAGCGGGGGAGCTGCACCCAGGTCCGGGACGCCGAGCCGCTGCCGTAGCGCCTGCGGCAGACGTGCTCCGCACTTCGCTGAAGCCGCCGACGCCAGACTTGTTCCTGCGCAATTCCTCAACATACGTAAACGATGTACCATGAAGTACCAGCAACGCATTGAGGTTTTACGTCCGCATCTATAATCTGCAAGCCACGTTGCATTGTGTAAAAGAGAAGATAGTGACAGGGAACTTACCATTAAAATATCGTTACAGCGAGTAACTCGTCACATGTCGAACAATCAGGTATTGAGTTATTAAAACTAACGTATGTTCTATGATGCTACTATCTGAGGTACTGACTATCATACACTCGTTGGAAGGCAAACTGCTTTTTGATAATGTAAAGGTGCGCATTGTTAAGTTACACGTAAATTAAAAAATAAGATATAAGGCACAGAAAGACAACTAGTAAGTGTTGCACTGCGATAAGTTAATTGGACATACGTAAATAAGTGTTTAACTTGTCGTATACGAGGTGCGACAATAAAGTAATGAGACTGATTTTCTTTGCAAGATGTGGCAACCCTGCAGGCTTGCATAGGCACAATATCTTTGACCTTGGTCTATAAGCTGCTTCTATTCCAAGCAGCACATCGATGCAACTATTCAGTCATGAGCTGTGCTGTAATAAGTTAACACATGTTTGTGTCTCTCGTCACGGAAATGGAACCGCATAATACTGCGCAACGGTATGCCATTTGTTTTTGTGTTAAATTGGGTAAAAATGCGACGACGACTTGCAGTAAGCTTCAGAAGGCTTTTGGAGAGGAGGTTATGTCAAGAGCTCAAGTTTTTTGTGTGCAGAAAATATTTAGTGAAGGTAGAACGAATGTCGAAGAAGAAGACCGCAGTGGACGACCATGAACCTCACGGACAGATGTCAACTTGGCCAAGGCCAAGGGAACTGTTCATAAAGAGTGGATGCCTCCTGAACAAACAGTTAACCAATATCACTACAAAGAACTTTTAGAGACTTCGTAAAAGAGTTCTTCGTGTCCGTGCCAACATTGCTGATAATTGGATTCTGCTCCACGATAATGCGCCATCCCATACTGCTCTGTCAGTACAGCGATTTTTAACCTCAAAACAAATTTCAGTATGACCATAGCCACCTTATTCACCAGATACCGCTCTGTGTGACTTTTTGCTACTTCCAAGACTCAAAACGGCGGTCAAGGGATACCATTTTCAAACAACGCAGGATGTCCAAAAAGCTGTGACGAGGGTCTTGGAGGGTATTACAGAAGATGAGTTCCAGAAATGTTACCATCAATGGCAGAAGCGCTGGAAAAAGTGTGTGCAATCAGACGGGAGCTACTTTGAAGGAGACAACACTAAACTTGAGTAAAACGGTAAGCAACATTTTTTTCACATCAGTCTCATTACTTTATTGTCGCACCTCATAATCTCCCCACGTTTCATTATTGTCAGTTGCGAAACCCTTTTACTATCCTAAGTTATACTGCCAACATACTTCTTCTAGCGTATTTTGTTTTAATACGATAAATTTAATTATGTATTGTGTACACGGTGTTGCCCTTTAGAATAGGTGCTATCATAAATAGCAGCATCATAGAACACACAGTAATTTCAATAATCCAGTACTTGATTGTACTACTTGTGATGAGCTAGTGACTGTGACGATATTTTAATTATATGTTCTCTGTCACTTTCTTGTCTTGTAATATATTGCACAGGGTGTCCCAGTAATGTTGTGAGAAACTTTGTTGGATTGTAGACATTGTCTTGAGGAACAAATCGAAGATGGGAAATCGCCTTCAGGAATGTCATCCAAAGACGCTACAGAGCGTCGAAGTTATAGACGATGGCGCCTGCTATTAGGCCACCCCTTTGGCAGAAAACGTGACCATGATTGCTGACGGACCGTAGGCGAAACGTCTCTCAATGTTGTTTGTTATTCAGTGATCGCGACTGGTTGCACGATCGCCAGTGGAGAAGATGGGGCTAGGTGCTGCCTTCTGTCCATGAATGCGATGCTGTGTTGTCTTGGTGGAATACGGTTTCCGACGCCGGTTTCCATATGCAGTTTATTTTTCTCTTGTATACCGATAACCACTGAAGATTTTAGAGGGTTACAGGGAAAAAAACTGCGGATAGAAACCCGTGTTCGAAACAGTCATTCACCGACGCAATAAAGCATCGTATTCCGAGGAGATAAGGCCTCTCTACGGATCAGCCAGCTACCTCTTCTCCACTGGTGGTCGTGGCATTCAGTTGCTATCATTCAATAACAAACAACATTGCGGGAAGTTCCACTTGCGGACAGTCGGTGTAAAAAGTCACCATTGTAGTCAAAAGAGTGGCGTCGTGGTACGTGCTGTCGCTTGTAACTTAGACACTCTGTAGTGTCGTTGGCTGAAGTTTTTGAAGATTTTCTATCCTTGATTTGCTCCTCAAGGTACCCTCTACAATACCTCGAAGTTCATTTATATGGATGTCCGCAAGAACAGACATCATTGATGACGAAATTAGAATTGTATTAATACCTTCACAGCTGCTAACGCGTATTGATATATATCAACGGGGACAGGTGAAAATGTGTACCCCGACCTGGACTCGAACCCGGGGTCTCCTGCTTATTGGCAGACGCTCTATCAATCTGAGCCACCGAGCGCACAGAGGATAGTGTGATTGCAGGGACTATCTCGCGCACGCCTCCCGCGAGACCCACATTCTCACTTTGTATGTCCACACACCACATTCGTAGTCTCTCAAGAAATGTACGTGAACAATACTTTTTTGTGGTTTATAGATATGAAGATGACTGCTGATCAGTCGAAACCGCTGGTATTATTTTGTAAATGTGCTATCTAGACAAATAAACTCTTATACTGAATACTTTTGTACCACTATCTGGTCCCCCAATACCCTGTTCCATTTGCGAATGGCAAGTGAGAAGAATGATTATATATAAACCTCGATATCAGCTCTGATTTCTCTAATTTTCTCATAGTGGTCATTTCGCGAGATGTGCGTAGGAGTAAGTAATATGTTGTCCGGCTGCATAAAGTGGCCGGCCGAAGTGGCCGTGCGGTTAAAGGCGTTGCAGTCTGGAACCGCAAGACCGCTACGGTCGCAGGTTCGAATCCTGCCTCGGGCATGGATGTTTGTGATGTCCTTAGGTTAGTTAGTTTTAACTAGTTCTAAGTTCTAGGGGACTAATGACCTCAGCAGTTGAGTCCCATAGTGCTCAGAGCCATTTGAAGCATTTTTTTTTTTTTTTTTTTTTTTTTGCATAAAGTGATGCTACTCCACGGTGACGCCCGTTCGCATTCTGCGAGACTGACAAAAACGTATACAGGAGCTGAGTTGAAAAGACATTCCGTAATCACCTTATTCATCTGATCTTGTGCCCTCAGCTTTTTAGTTTTCCGCTCTCTATCGAACAACCTTCACAGAACTTCCTTTCCTGATGAAAATGTCCTCCGAACGCGGCTCGACGAGTCCTTCGCCTCAAAACGAAGTGATTTCCACAATCGTGGAATGGAGAAGTTACTCCAGCGTTGGCAGACTGTTTTAAACATAGAGCTGAATATCTACGGAGTGACCATTCGTATGCGCAGAACGAGAATTCTGTGTGCATATCTCCGGCAGATGAAGTCACGTGGTTTTGGGATGGTGCATTCGCGCAGCGTGTTTTGAGTATTATTACTTCGCTGCTACAGATAAGTTGCATTCAGAGATATTCTGAAACTTTGTATATGCGTTTTACGGACATCTCAACAGTTTGATTCGAGGAACTGAATTTGGCTTAAAGATGCGAAGAGCAATGAAATGGCTCTGAGCACTATGGTACTTAACTACTGTGGTCATCAGTCCCCTAGAACTTAGAACTACTTAAACCTAACTAACCTAAGAACATCACACACATCCATGCCCGAGGCAGGATTCGAATCTGCGACCGTAGCAGTCGCGCGGTTCTCGACTGAAGCGCCTAGAACCGCTCGGCCACCGTGGCCGGCGAAGAGCAATGATATTGTGTTTCTTCGCCAGAGTATCATAGCTCAGATTTGCTTATGTTTTTCTCGGTAATGGGATAAGAAACAAAAGCCAACAATATTTTTCTCTACGTTTTCTGTTGCGCTTACGTTGTCGAATCTTTGTTCTAATTATTTACGTTACAATGACACTGTAGACGGCGCCGAAATGTCACGAGAAAACCATGGATTAGTAACTATAAAACTGATAGGGTAAATACAGTAAATGATTTGCACCACCTTCTTGTCCGTTAATATTTTCAGTTTTTGCTTTATTTACTCTTCAGCTTTTTATAGATATGTAAAATATCCATAACATATTTTCGCCATCTCATCAGAAAAATAAAGCCATACACAAGACACAAAAAATAAGTAAGTTCATGATCAATTTTCTTATTTTAGAGTAGTAAAGGAAATGACAGCCAACAAAATTTTTTCATATTGTCGAAAGTCTTCTAATTAATTATGTTACAATTACACTATACAGGAAACCGTCTCTTGCGAAAATACTTAGATGCACGCAAGGGTTTGAGAACCTGCATTAACTGGAGGAAATTAATCAGACTGTCATGCATAAATTTCATCTGCATGCTAAAATACCACCAATGTATCTACATTGACTGGCATTTTTCTCAAACACACTTGCAGATTTATCTAGCTCTTGTCTCCTAAACATAAAAATCGCAATACAAGGCCTTGTAATACAGTGTCTCGATATTTTTGAACATATAGAGTGCCTCATATGAGTATGATATTTACACTTATACATTTGTTACATATACTTATGAAAAGTAAACTGGTCGGTCTTCCTTTCACATCATTCCTTTTACATTCGTAGGAATGACAATAGTGCTTCATACCTGTTACCTAAACTAAAACATGCAGAAACGTACATAAAACAAGACGAACACGTGTAATATTCAAGTTTCATTATTGCAGCAAATTTTAGACAAACAGCATCGTCCAAAAATCACGTGACTAGCCCGGTGGTGTTGAGAACATGTACAGTAGACCACGCACACTCCTTACATATACATATTCTACGACTGTAATCACTGAAGAAGAATGTAATCTTGATGATTAAAGGCTCTGTTACGTGGATCTTCTGGGAAAACGCTACGAACTTATTCACCAACCTAATGAAAAAGATCTGTAACTGAAGACTGCAAAGTAGGATGGGTCACATCACTACACAAGAAAGGAAACAGAAGCAATTCGCTGAGTTTTGGACTGTATCCTTGACATCAACTTTCAGTAAGGTTTTGGGACATATATTGTGTTCCAACATTATGAGAGTTCGAAAAAAAACGATCAACTAACGTATTACCAACATAAAATATCTTCCACTCAACTGGTTCGTCTGGTACAGCAACCGCACTTAGAATATTTGAATCAAAAAATGTCTTGCAGTTTCAACAAAGACTGTTTTCAATTCAGATATTACCAGCACGATTCAAAAAATATCACTCGTGTGGAACACAGCTAATTCTTTACTTACAGGAAGCTTTGAGTGCTATCTGCAGGGTCTCTCAAGCTACTTCAGTATATCTAGATTTACGGAAAGCTTCCTCAGAACGCCTCATCTCTGTGACTAGATTCGTGGTTTCCTGTCAGAAAAGTTACTGTTCGTAGCGATAGGCGGGAAGTCCGATAGTGACATCAATGCGGTTCTCGAAATAACCATTGTAGGCTCTATGTTGTTCTTAATTTATACATGGTGTTACAAAAAGGTACGGCCAAACTTTCAGGAAACATTCCTCACACACAAAGAAAGAAAATATGTTATGTGGACATGTGTCCGGAAACGCTTACTTTCCATGTTAGAGCTCATTTTATTACTTCTCTTCAAATCACATGAATCATGGAATGGAAACACACAGCAACAGAACGTACCAGCGTGACTTCAAACACTTTGTTACAGGAAATGTTCAAAATTTCCTCCGTTAGGGAGGATACATGCATCCACCCTCCGTCGCATGGAATCCCTGATGCGCTGATGCAGCCCATGAGAATGGCGTATTGTATCACAGCCGTCCACAATACGAGCATGAAGAGTCTCTACATTTGGTACCGAGGTTGCGTAGACAAGAGCTTTCAAATGCCCCCATAAATGAAAGTCACGAGGGTTGAGGTCAGGAGAGCGTGGAGACCATGGAATTGGTCCGCCTCTACCAATCCATCGGTCACCGAACCTGTTGTTGAGAAGCGTACGAACACTTCGACTGAAATGTGCAGGAGCTCCATCGTTCATGAACCACATGTTGTGTCGTACTTGTAAAGGCACATGTTCTAGCAGCACAGGTAGAGTATCCCGTATGAAATCGTGATAACGTGCTCCATTGAGCGTAGGTGGAAGATCATGGGGCCCAATCAAGGCATCACCAATAATGCCTGCCCAACGCCTGCACACGCTGTACATGGTACGGAAACAACTGGTTCTCCCGTAGCACTCTCCATACCGTGACGTGGTCAAAGCTACCTTGTACAGCAGAAACTTCTCTGACGCTGACATTAAGGTTATCGCCAACTGCACGAAGAATTGCCTCGTCCATTGCAGATGTCCTCGTCGTTCTAGGTCTTCCCTAGTCGCGAGTCATAGGCTGGAATGTTCCGTGCTCCCTAAGGCGCCGATCAATTGCTTCGAACGTTTTCCTGTCGGGACACCTTCGTTCTGGAAATCTGTCTTGATGATACAAACGTACCGCGCCACGGCTATTGCCCCGTGCTAATCCATACATCAAATGGGCATCGGCCAACTCCGCATTTGTAAACATTGCACTGACTGCAAAACCACGTTCGTGATGAACACTAACCTGTTGATGCTACGTATTGATGTGCTTGATGCTAGTACTGTAGAGCAATGAGTCGCATGTCAACACAAGCACCGAAGTCAACATTACCTTCCTTCAATTGGGCCAATTGGCGGTGAATCGAGGAAGTACAGTACATACTGACGAAACTAAAATGAGCTTTAACATGGAAATTAAGCGTTTCCGGACACATGTCCACATAACATCTATTCTTTATTTGTGTGTGAGGAATGTTTCCTGAAAGTTTGGCCGTACCTTTTTGTAACACCCTGTATAAAAGATTTAAGAAACAATCTGAGCAGCCTCTTTACGTTATTTGCGGACCACGCTGCCGTTTATCGTCTAGTAAAGCCATAGAAACACACACACACACACACATTATAATATTACACGTTTACACATTATTATAAATACTTGAGTTATCAAGCAAATATGACTCCAGTTTGTAGTTGAAGATTACTTTATTATTTACTATCGACACCTGCTCGTGTCCATATGAAACCTCATCCGTGTCTTTGGTGTTTTTTTTATATTGTATAGCACTGGCGTTGTCCAGTTACTTATTATTATGAAGCTTTGGCATGATGTAACATGTAGGTAAATCTGCAGCAACTGAATTATCATTCTAATATTTTTATGACAGTCTGTTGTCGCATTTGAGTTAATAATAATCACCGTTTTCGTTCGTATTCTTAACATCTTGAGATCCATTGTAGTTGCAGAATAATCCGTCAGTTAAAGTGCTGTTATTTGCCGAGATTGCACCCAGTACATAACATTCATTGGTTGCTCTGCAGTGAATCTGAAGATGTTCAGAATTTGAACGAATTCGATAAGCACTGTTAATACAGGTGCGATGACAGACTGTAATATAGAATGTTAGACTTATTCCACCCATACTCGAGCAGAAAGAGTGAAATATCGTCAGGACTATAATGAATCAGCAAATGATCCCGAAGGTCTTAGGTTTTACACCAGTATCAGTCATCAGTCATTTTCTATTGTTTTTCCCTATGAGTACTAGACGTGTCTTGTTCTCATTATTACCCAGGCAGTAACTGAATGCGTATACAGTTTGGCTGAAACTCCTCCAAACATTTGTGTTTCATATCATCCTGTTTACATCCTCACTCCAAAGCTAATGGTGCCACGAGAGTAGTTTTCCTTCAGCAGTGCATTGGCTGAAATTGCGCCAAAAATTCGCTAGCATTGACAGAAAACAAACACACACGTAATGTTTATACTTAGGGTATAAAACACGATAACAAGAAATTACGAGGGGTTATAGAGGGCGCCTTGAGGAACAATTAATGATAGCAAAAAATGGTTCAAGTGGCTCTGGGCACTATGGGTTTTAACTTTTAAGGTCATCAGTCCCCTAGAACTTATAACTACTTAAACCTAACTAACCTAAGGACATCACACACATCCACGCCCGAGGCAGGATTCGAACCTGCGACCGTAACGTCGCGTGGTTCCAGACTGTAGCACCTAGAACCGCTCGGCCACCCGGACGGCTAATGATAGCAACCTATGCGGGAAAACGCCGTCCAGTAAGATGTCGGAATTATGGGGGCCAGCCCTTCGGTAGCAAATACCAGTTTCTATGCTGACGGACCGCAAGCCCAATCTTCCAGCCGGGGCTTCCAGTAAGCATACGTCACTGATCAGCCAAAATATTATGGCCACTGCACTCAGAGACGATGAATGTCGCCTAGTGGCGTTGTTGGCACGTGACGCGTTAACAAAAGTATGTAAGAGGAGCAGACAAGGACGGTGTATCATCCTAACGAAGGGACGGTGTATCATCCTAACGAAGACTTTTTTTTTTGGTCATCAGTCTACTGACTGGTTTGATGCGGCCCCTCCATGAATTCCTCTCCTGTGCCAACCTTTTCATCTCAGAGTAGCATTTGCAACCTACGTCCTCAATTACGTCTTGACAGATGTCCTATCATCCCGTCCCGTCCCTTCTCCTTATCAGTGTTTTCCACATATTCATTTCCTCTCCGATTCTGCACAGAACCTCTTCATTCCTTACCTTATCAGTCCACCTATGCCGGCCGGAGTGGCCGTGCGGTTCTAGGCGCTACAGTCTGTAACCGAGCGACCGCTACGGTCGCAGGTTCGAATCCTGCCTTGGGCATGGATGTGTGTGATGTCCTTAGGTTAGTTAGGTTTAACTAGTTCTGATGACCTCAGAAGTTAAGTCTCATAGTGCTCAGAGCCATTGTTCCGGTTTTTCCACAGTCCATGTTACACTACCATACAATTCTGTACCCCAGAGGTACATTCTCAGGAATTTCTTCCTCAAATGAAGGCCGATGTTTGATATTAGTAGATTTCTCTTGGCAGGAATGTTCTTTTTGCCGTTGCTAGTCTGGTTTTGATGTCCTCCTTGCTCCGTCCGTAATTGGTTATTTTACTGTGTTGGTAGCAGAATTCCTTAACTTCATCTACTTCGTGACCATCGAGCCTGACGTTAAATTTCTCGCTGTTCTCATTTCTATTACTTCTCATATCTACTAACGAAGACATGGACTGAAAATTGGGAAATCCATTGAGATAAGCGACCTTGAGAAAGGACAGGTGCCTATGAACGACAATTTCGGAAACGGCGAAGCTGGTCGAATGTTAACGTGAGCATCTACAGAAAGAAGTAGAACTACAGTGAAACTACCACTAGGTGCTACATGGCTGGACATCCATGAGTCTCCACAGAACATAGGGTTCTGAGGCTTGTCTGCTCTGTGATGTACACTTATGCTTATAAATTAAGGATAACGCTGATACATGATGAAACAACGCTCTGGTGGGTGCTTTGAGGGTTTAAATCACCTCGAGGTATGACCATGCAGTGCATTTGACCTGCAGTCGTCGCACGGTGGTGTTGGCAGCAGTCCCCATACGCAGAGGTGTGTTGGTGCATGTCAGAGTACGGTGCAGCCAGTAATTGCGAGGACGTTTCCAGACGTGCTAATGGTGACCGTGTGTTGAAAATGGCTCAAAGAACACACATTGATGACGTTATGAGGGGTAGAATACTAGGGCGACTGGAGGCTGGTCAAACACAGCAGGTCGTTGCACGGGCCCTCCATGTGCCACAAAGTGTGATCTCATGATTAAGGCAACGATTTCAGCAGACAGGAAACATGTCCAGGCGCTACAGTACGAACCGTCAACAGTGTACACCACAAGAAGACCGATGTCTCACCATCAGTGCCCGCATATGGCCAAGGAGTACTGCAGGTAGCCTTGCTCGTGACCTTACCGCAGCCACTGGAACAGTTGTCTTCACACACACAGTCTACAGACGACTGAACAGACATGGTTTATTCGCCCGGAGACCTACAAGGTGCATGCCACTGACCCCTGGTCACAGGAGAGCCCGTAAAGCCTGGTGTCAAGAACACAGTACATGGTCATTGGAACAGTGGTCCCAGCTTATGTTCACGGACGAGTCCAGGTATATTCTGAACAGTGATTCTTCCCGGGTATTCATCTGGCGTGAACCAGGAACCAGATACCAATCCCTTAATATCCTTGAAAGGGACTTGTATGGAGCTCGTGGTTTGATGGTTTGGGGTGGGATTATGATTGGTGCACATACACCCCTGCAAGTCTTTGACAAAGGAACTGGAACAGGTCAGGTGTATCGGGACGTCATTTTGCTCCAGTATGTCGGCCTTTTCAGGGGTGCAGTGGGTCCCACCTTTCTCCTGATGTATGATAACGCACGGCCCCACCGAGCTGCCGTCGTAGAGGAGTACCTTGAAACAGAAGATATCAGGCTAATGGAGTGGCCTGCCTGTTCTCCAGACGTAAACCCCATCGAGCACGTCTGGGATGCTCTCGGTCGACGTAATCGCTGCACGTTTTCAAACCCCTACGACACTTCAGGATCTCCGACAGGCACTGATGCGAGAATGGGAGGCTATACCCCAGCAGCTGCTCGACCACCTGATCCAGAGTATGTCAACCCGTTGTGCGGCCTGTGTACGTGTGCATGGTGATCATATCCCATATTGATGTCAGGTACATGTGAAGGAAACCGTGGCGTTTTGTAGTACATGTGTTTTGGGACGGTTTTCTCAACTTATCACCAATATCGTGAACTTACAGATCTATGTCGTGTGTATTCCCTATGCCAGTTTTGTGTAGTACCACGTTGTGTGGCACCACATTCTGCAATTATCCTTAATTTATGAGCATGATTGTAGGATACATGGTGATCTGTGATATCTCTGCCGAAAGAACACAATGCAGGTGCACGTACAAGTGGCTCGGAGCAAACCGCTCGTCGTACATTGTTGAACATTGAGCTCCACAGCAGACCACCGCTACAAACTCAAACGTTGACCCAACGACATCGTCATTTGTGACTACAATGAGCACGGCACCATACGGATTCGACTGTCCATCAACGGAAACGCGTCGGCTCTTGGGGCGAAACGCATTTTTGCTACACATGGTCGATGGCCGTCTCCACCAACGCCGTCTTTGAGGTGAACGGCTGCTCGAAGCGTGCAGCGCCCCACGGACCAAGGCTCGTGGGAGTAGTATTATGCTACGGGAGACATTCTCCAGCGCTTGCATGGGATCTGTAGTAGTAATTGAAGACACGTTGACAGCTGTGAGCCACTTGAATCTCTTCATGCTTGCTGTCTTCCCCGACAGTGACGTCATGTTTCAGCATTACAATTGTCGGTGTCTCGGAGGAAGAACCGTGCTACCGTGCTTTGAACAGCATTATAATAAACTGACGTTGAAGTCTCGGCGACCAAATTCGCTTGATGTAAATCCTTCGGAGCCAATCTGGGTCGCCATCGGGCGCCACCACCGACTACGCAAATCAGCGGCCAATTATTTACGCGAATTACTTGACCTGTGCGTAGACATCTAATGCCACTTACTTCCACAAACCTACCAACAAGTTTACGAATCCCTGATAAGCAGCATCAGTTATGTATTTCGTTCAAAAGACGGACAAATAACCTATTATGCAGGTGATTCTAATGTTTTAGCTCATCAGTGTATCTGTGACGCACTGAAGCTCCGTTAGACATCATTCTGCACATGGATTCATATCCTCAATTTGTTCCTCAAGAAACCTTCTGCGACCACTCAAAATTTCTCAGTATCGTTTTGTTAAAACCAGTATACAGGGTGGTCCATTGATGGTGACCGGGCCTAATATACCACGGAATAAGCGTCAAATGAAAAAACTACAAAGAACGAAACTTGTCTAGCTTGAAGGGAGAAACCAGATGGCGCTATGGTTGGCCCGCTAGATGGCGCTGCCATAGGTCGAACGGATATCAACTGCCTTTTTTTAAAAATAGGAACCCCCATTTTTTATTACATATTCGTGTAGTACGTAAAGAAATAGGAATGTTTTACTTCGACCACTTTGTGATAGATGGCGCTGTAATAGTCACAAATACAGGGTGAGTCACCTAACGTTACCGCTGGATATATTTCGTAAACCACATCAAATGCTGACGAATCGATTCCACAGACCGAACGTGAGGAGAGGGGCTAGTGTAATTGGTTAATACAAACCATAAAAAAATGCACGGAAGTATTTTTTTAACACAAACCTACGTTTTTTTAAATGGAACCCCGTTAGTTTTGTTAGCACATCTGAACATATAAACAAATACGTAATCAGTGCCGTTTGTTGCATTTTAAAATGTTAATTACATCCGGAGATATTGTAACCTAAAGTTGACGCTTGAGTACCACTCCTCCGCTGTTCGATCGTGTGTATCGGAGAGCACCGAATTACGTAGGGATCCAAAGGGAACGGTGATAGACCTTAGGTACAGAAGAGACTGGAACAGCACATTACGTCCACATGCTAACACCTTTTTATTGGACTTTTTTCACTGACGCCGGCCGCTTTGGCCGTGCGGTTAAAGGCGCTGCAGTCTGGAACCGCAAGACCGCTACGGTCGCAGGTTCGAATCCTGCCTCGGGCATGGATGTTTGTGATGTCCTTAGGTTAGTTAGGTTTAACTAGTTCTAAGTTCTAGGGGACTAATGACATCAGCAGTTGAGTCCCATAGTGCTCAGAGCCATTTGAACCATTTTTTTCACTGACGCACATGTACATTACCATGAGGGGTGAGGTAAACGTACATACCTGGTTTCCGTTTTCAATTACGAAGTGGAATAGAGTGTGTCCCACAGGAAACGCGTCGACGTATGTGGTATCAGCATGATGGTGCACCTGCACATTCCGCAATTAAACTAGGCTGACCCTTGACAGGATGTTCGACGGGCGTTTCATAGGACGTGGAGGACACATAAATTGGCCAGCCCGTTCTCCTGATCTCATACCTCTGGACTTCTTTCTGTGGGGTACGTTAAAGGAAAATGTGTATCGTGATGTGCCTACAACCCCAGAGGATATGAAACAACGTATTGTGGCAGCCTGCGGCGACATTACACCAGATGTACTGCGGAGTGTACGACATTCATTACGCCAGAGATTGCAATTCTGTGCAGCAAATGATGGCCACCACATTGAACATCTATTGGCCTGACATGTCGGGACACACTCTATTCCACTCCGTAATTGAAAACGGAAACCACGTATGTACGTGTACCTCACCCCCATGGTAATGTACATGTGCGTCAGTGAAAAAGACCAATAAAAAGCTGTTAGCATGTGGGCGTAATGTGCTGTTCCAGTCTCTTCTGTACCTAAGGTCTATTACCGTTCCCTTTGGATCCCTACGTAATTCGGTGCTCTCCGATACACACGATCGAACAGCGGAGGAGTGATACTCAAGCGTCAACTTTAGGTTACAATATCTCCGGATGTAATTAACATTTTACAATGCAACAAACGGCACTGATTACGTATTTGTTTATATGTTCAGATGTGCTAACAAAACTAACGGGGTTCCATTTAAAAAAAACATAGGTTTGTGTTAAAAAACATACTTCCATGCATTTTTTTATGGTTTGTATTAACCAATTACACTAGCCCCTCTCCTCACGTTCGGTCTGTGGAATCGATTCGTCAGTATTTGATGTGCTTTACGAAATATATCCAGCGGTAATGTTAGGTGACTCACCCTGTATATGGCTCACAATTTTAGACGAACAGATGGTAACAGGTAGGTTTTTTAAATTAAAATACAGAACGTAGATACGTTTGACCATTTTATTTCGGTTGTTCCAATGTGATACATGTACCTTTGTGAACTTATCCAACTAAAACTTTCATATTTCTTTACATACTACACGAATATGTAATAAAAATGGGAGTTCCTATTTTTAAAAAAGGCAGTTGATATCCGTTTGACCTATGGCAGCGCCATCTAGCGGGCCAACCATAGCGCCACCTGGTTTCCCCCTTCAAGCTAGACAAGTTTCGTTCTTTGTAGTTTTTTCGTCTGATGCTTATTTGGTGAGATATTTGGCCCTGTCACTATCAATGGACCACCCTGTATACACTATGTGATCCTGTATACACTATGTGATCGAAAGTATCCGGACACCTGGCTGAGAATGACAATTTCATGGCGCCCTCCATCGGTAACGCTGGAATCCGATATGGTGTTGGCACACCTTAGCCTTGATGACAGCTTCCATTCTCGCAGGCATACGTTTAATCAGGTAATGGAAGGTTTCTTGGGGAATAGCAGTCCATTCTTCACGGAGTGCTGTCGGTCGGTGAGACGTGGCAAGAAGCCGGCGTTCCAAAACATCCCGAAGGTGTTCTGTTGGATTCAGGTCAGGACTCTGTGCAGTCCACCCCATTACAGGGATGTTATTGTCGTATGACCATGCCAAAACAGGCCGTGCATTATGAACAAGTGCTCGATCGTGTTGATAGATGCAATCGCCATCTCCGAATTGCTCTCCAACAGTGGAAAGCAAGAAGGTGCTTAAAACGTCAATGTAGGCCTATGCTGTGATAGTGCCTCGCGACACAACAAGGGGCACAAGCTCCCTCCATGAAAAACACGACCACACTATAACACCAGCGCCTCAGAATTTTACTGTTTGCACTACACACGCTGGCTGATGACGATCACCGGGCATTCGCCATACCCACACCCTGCTATCTGATCACCACATTGTGTACCATAATTCGTCATTCCATACAACGTTTTTTCGCTGTTCAATCGTCCAATGTTTCCGCTCCTTACACCAAGCGAGGTGTCTGGCATTTGCCGGCGTGATGGGTGTCTTATGAGCAGCCGCTCGACCACGAAATCCAAGTTTTCTCACCTCCCACCTAACTGTCATAGTACTTGCAGTGGATCGGATGCAGTTTAGAATTCCCCTGTGATGGTCTGGACACATGTCTGACTATTACACATTAAGACCCTCTTCAACTGTCGGCGGTCTCTGTACGTGTCCCATAAGGTTTCCACTTCGCTGCCACATCGGAAACAGTGGACCTAGGGATGTCTAGAAATGTGGAAATCTCGGGTGCAGACGTATGACACAAGTGACACCCAAACACTTGACCACGGTCGAAGCGCGTGAGCTCCGCGGAGCACACCATTCTGCTCTCTCACGATGTCTAATGACTAATGGGTTGCTGGTATGGAGTACCTGGCAGTAGGTGGCACCACAATGCAGCTAGTATGAAAAATGTATGTTTTTGGGAGTGCCCGGATACTTTTCATCACATAGTGTAAATTACATTCTTCACATCATTGGGTGACTGGCGAATGATCTATACGGCTGAATACCTCATTACTTAGCGTGCTACATTAGACTGCGTAGGTCATTTCTATTGCTATTGTTTACGAACAGTTATTGTTTGTAGACAACAAACTTCAGAAGGGACGTGATGCCGTGTGACTGTAGCAAATACAAGTCCCAGCGTTTAAAGGGCCGCCTAAAATATATAGTGTCGACATCACAGGTTATCGTTTTTACAAACTTATGTACAGTTAACTCTTCGTTTCTCATGGAAGACTTGCCCCAGTAATGCCATAAGATGTTAGTGACTGAAAACAGGGAAGGTGGAAATGGAAATGAGCGTTTGGCGTCATTGTCCGGGAGGCCCCTTGCGGGGCAGGTCTGGCCGCCTTAGTGCAGGTCTTATTACTTTCGACTCCACATTGGGCGACCTGCGCGCCGGATGGGGATTAAATTACGATGAAGACAACACAACACTCAGTCCCTGAGCGGAGAAAATCTCCGACCCTGCCGGGAATCGAACACGGGCTCGTACGACGGCAATCCGTCTCCTGACCACTTAGCTGCAGGGGTGGACACAGCGAAGATAAGGAATAATAGACTTAATACGGGGAGGCCAGAGCTTAGTTATGTGAAAAGTAAAGCGTTTCTGAAAATCATGCTTGGACTCACACACTTCTTCGAGAAAACTTATTTCTGGGGAACAGACTTCCCATTCGTACGTTTGTCCTACTTAGCTGCTCACTATATGTAACTAACTGCATGTTATTAATTACACATTGATGAAGTCAGAATTTAAGAACTGAGTGTTTAATGTTGGTCCTGACAGCAGGGCAAATGTCTGCGGTTGCTTACTCCCCTCGTAATACTGTGTACCATAGTACAGGGAGCCATGCAAACTATTTTTATCCAGTATTCAATAAGAAGCCCGCCGCAGTTTCTTTTTCGTCATCGTATTTTACTGGCGAATGCGAAGTCTGCCGTAATTGGCAGCAGGAAGCGCCAAGCTGGGCGATATGCAGCCCCGCTGAACTTGTGCTAAAAGCCCCGCAGACCTTGCCGTCGGAGATTACGGTGCCCCCCCCTCGCTGAGACAATCTCCGGCGAAACAGAACGGGGCTGGCAGTAATCCCATCAAGCCAGAGGCCGTGAAAGCAACGCTCCTCCACAGGCCGAACTGGCTACCAAGATCACTGGAGCAGGTATTCAGGGGCACAAACTGGCGAATAACTTTGCCCAATGGATGCGTGGCTAAACTTCCCTTTAATTAGCATTTAACGTTCCGTTGACAGTGGTCATTAGAGACCGAGTTCCAGCTCTCTGCACCAGAAGCCGGCCTTCCGAATGTGGCTTGGAATGAATTACGGGAAACAACAAAAACCTGCATTTGGTACAGCTGCAACTAGAATCTATCTCCACTTCTCACCATCATTTTAGGGCTTTATTGATGCATCATGAATATGAGAGTAATAAAGCTCGGTGGCGGGAAATATAGGACGACTTTCCGAGCAAATCACTGAGCTTTTTAAATCACAAGTCACCAATCCCACAGGACTCTATCTTAATCTGTACTATTAATAAATTTACACTGAAGCGCCAAAGAAACTGGTATAGCCATGCGTATTCAAATACAGAGATATGTAAACAGACAGAATTCGAAGCTGCGGTCGGCAACGCCTATATAAGACAACAGATGTCCGGCACAGTTGTTTGTGCTGCTACAATGGCAGGTTATCAAGATTTAAGTGAGTTTGAACGTGCTGTTATAGTCGGCGCACGAGCGATGGGACACAGCATCTCTGAGGCAGCGACGAAGTGGGGATTTTTCCGTACGACCGTTTCATGAGTGTACCGTGAATAACAGGAATCCGGCAAAACATCAAATCTCCGACATCGCTGCAGCCGGAAAAAGATCTTGCGAGAACGGGACAACGACGACAGAAGGGAATCGTTCAACGTGACATAAGTGCAACCCTGCCGCAAATTGCTGCAAGATTTCAATGCTGGACCATCAACAAATGTCAGCGTGCGAAACATCATAACGGGCTTTAGGAACCTCGGTGCCGGTCGTGGTGGCCGAGCGGCTCTATGCGCTTCAGTCTGGAACCGCGCGACCGCTACGGTCGCAGGTTCGAATCCTGCCTCGGGTATGGCTGTGTGTGATGTCCTGAGGTTAGTTAGGTTTACGTAGTTCTGAGTTCTAGGAGACTGATGACCCCAGATGTTAAGTTCCATAGTGCTCAGAGCCATTTGAACCATTTTTAAGAGCCTAGGTCCTACTCGTGTACCTTTGATGACTAGACGACACAAAGTTTTACGCCTCTCCAGCATCGAAATTGGATTGTTGATGACTATAAACATATTGCATGGTCGAACGAGTCTCGTTTCAAATTGTGTCGAGTAGATGGACGTGCACGAGTATGGAGACAACCTCATGAATCAGTGGACTCTGCATGTCAATGGGAGACTGTTGAACCTGGTGGATGCTCTGTAGTGGTATTCGGTGTGTGCAGTTGGAGTGATATGATACGACTCTGACAGGTGACACGTATGTGAACATCGTGTCTGATCATCTGCATACGTTCATGTCCATTGTGCATTCCAACGGACTTGGGCAATTACAGCAGGACAATGCGACATCCCACACGTCCAGAATTACTAGATCTCCATCCTCGTCGTACTGTTACGGATTTATGGACAACCCTGCAGTATTCATGGAGTCAGTTCCCTCTAGCACTGCTTCAGACGTTTGTCGAGTCCATGCCAAGTCGTACTGCGGCACTTCTCCGTGCCTGCGGAGGCCCTACACGATATTAGTCATGTGAACCAGTTTCTTTGCTTCTTCAGTGTATGAAACCGTTGTGTATGTTTGAACACACTTCTCCAAAACTACTATACGAATTTTCATGAGGTTTTCGCAGGTAATTTGAGCATAGGTTGGGACACCATATAGGCTGTATTTCGTCAAAATCGGATCACGAAAGAAAGATATCGTGATTTAAAGCTTTATGTAAAACCATCATTTCCATCACACCGTTTGAACACGAAAATCTTTCAGGGAGTTTTCACAGGTAACTTTAGCATATCTAGCAGCGTCATATAGGCTTTTTTTTTAGTCAGAATCGGATGACAGAAAAAAGGATATCGTAATTGAAAGTTTAATCCTTCCTAATAATATTAATGCGAAAGTAAATCTATTACATTTTCACGACTGACTCGATGAACCGATTTCGATGAAATTGGATATGGAGATAGCCTAAAAATGGTTCAAATGGCACTAAGCACTATGGAACTTAACATCTGAGGTCATCAGTTTCCATAGACTTCAGTCGCCTAGACTTAGAACTACTTAAACCTAACTAACCTAAGGACATCACACACATCCATAACAGAGGCAGATTTCAAACCTGCGACCGTAGCAGCAGCGTGGTTCCGGACTGAAGCGCCTAGAACCGCTCGGCCACAGTGACCGGCTGAGATAGCTTAAACCCTGAGGAAGAAGATGGGCTGTTTTGTAAAGTGTACAAGATACTTATTGACTTTGAAGATTATTGAGTGAATTAGGGAAATAATTACGACCAGGGAAAGCTATTCACACTTTGAGTCTTACAGCGTCTGACATGAGTGTCGTTGGGCGCTAGTGCAGAATTTAGTTTTTGCATAGTGTTGGTGGTGCAGTGTCACGTAATATAGCCAAGTGAACCGCAGCTGTCAACGTAGTTCGACTCGTAGCAGCCAGAGGTTCTGTGTTTTTTATTTGCTTTATGCTTACTCTATGTGTTCCTTTAAGTCCTTATTCCTGTGAATTTATCATGCCATGTTTGTCCTTGCTGATTAACTGTTATCGTGCTATTGTGAGTTAACAAGTTCCCTCTGAGAAGCAATTCTGTTTCTTGCAAGGGATCAATGCATTAAATACTATATACCTCTATTATCTATTAGCGACAGTGTCGGTAGAGGACGCACCTACGATAAAGCTCTTATACTTCCGGACCAGTGTTTCATTGTTAGTTCTGGTTACGAGAACATCCAAGTAAAATTCAGTCAGTCGATGTCGGGCCGAAACCGGGTGGTTTTAATTAAACTTTTGCTACTTAACACGTTATAACACGGAAAATAATTACCGTACGAGTAACAAACTTGGTATCATTAATGTCCAGAGCATGGGGTGCATGATAACCATGCGTCACAGCACCACCGTCCAGTTCCAACTATGGCCACCAGGTGCCGTGATCAGTCATCGTGAATCACAGTCTCACGTATCTGACCAGTCGCAGTGCTCTAGTTGATGTGTCAACATAAGCTTGGATAAGAGGAGCAGGGTGTTATTGGCAAATGTGTATTGTCAAAACAACAGTAATGCTGCAGCTGCACTTGGAGAATATCGCCGACTGAAAGGATCACGGAAGGGTCTTCATTCTCCACCTGCTGTGCGGAGCATCACGAAGAAGTTCGAATCAAATGGAGAACTGGGCGTCACTCCAGGAAGAGGCCGATAACAGGGTACAGAATTGTGTGTGTGAATTCTAAGGGAACAAACTGCTTAGGTCATCGGTCCCTAGACTTACACGCTACTTAAACTAACTTAAACTGATGTATGCTACGAACGACATACACCCTCCCATGCCCGCGGGAGGACTCTAACCTTTGGCCGGAGAAGCCGCGCAGTCCGTGACATGACGCCTCAAATCACGCGGCCACTCCGCGCGGCTGGCGCAGAATTCATCGCCGGGGATCGAGAATGAAATCGGGGATAAACTGATGGTGTGGTAAGTATCCTACGGAGAGAATGAATTCTCATAAGTCTTATGATATGCTAGGTAACTACCGCTGTGTTTCAGTAGTGTGGGTTATATGGTTGTTGGTGGAAGCAGCAGAAGCTTGGATTGAGCGAGGTATGGTCTCAATGTCAATAATACGTTTCAGTAGGCATTAGTCGTTCGTTTGAAACACATACACGACTTAGAGAAGTACTGTCCAAGAAAAGTGCCCAAATACAACCTAGATGGATTAAGGGGTTTATTAATTATGGAACCATTATCGCAAGATATGTACAGAACTGCTCTTGCTCTTTGAAATAATTGTGGCGAGAGACCGTTTAAATTAGGGAACATTAGAGGGGCCACGACAAGCCACCACCTGAAGAGAACTGAGATTTTCTATAATTCTTTCATTTCAGGAACAACGTTGGTCATGACAACTTGAAATTTTTTAATCTTTTCTGTCATAAATGCGGGTAGCATTTTGTTGCCACTCAACTACATTCTATGAAAGATAATATATTTGTGAAACACTAAGAAAAAAATAAAAATAAAACATGTGAGTGAAAAGTAATTTAGAGGTCCTGGCTATTTGTTGGTAGTAGTTCGAAAATTTCCCAAAGTATTTTGGCATAGGAATTACAAAGGAAGAAAAATTAGAGTAAGGAGAAAATAAAGATAGCTTTCAGTACCAGTTATTTAAGGAAATCTTAAGAAGGAAAAAGGTTTGTGCTCAAATTAAACACATCAAAAAAAATTTGCATCACCCCGGTTCCCAGAACTGCTGAAGATAGACGTTGACTGTGGATATTGTATCCGACACAGTCTCTTGACTGCTCAAAGATGTAAACAACCATGCATCAGCAGCGCCTATTAGACGGAGGGGGTCCGACAGCCGATCATTTCTAGTCATTCCATCAGGAAGGAGGTACACGGCTCGTGTTGTCTGTAGTTCAACCATGCCTAGACGGTCAATACCGCGGTTCGATCGCGTCTGCATTGTTACTTGGTGCCAGGAAGGGCTCTTAACAAGAGAAGTGTCCAGGCGTCTCGAAGTGAACCAAAGCGATGTTGTTTGAACATGGAGGAGATACAGAGAGACAGGGACTGTCGATGACATACCTCGCTCAGGCTGCCCAAGGGCTACTACTGCAGTGGACGACCGCTACCTACGGATAATGCTTTTCGTGCAGCCGCAGGACATCGTGGCGTTACGACTCAAACTGTGCGCAATAGGCTGCATGATGCCCAACTTCACTCCCGACGTCCATGGCGAGGTCCATCTTTGCAACCACGACACCATGCAGCGCTGTACAGTGGGGCCAACAGCATGCCAGGTGGACCGCTCGGTATTGGCATCACGTTCTCTTCACCGACGAGTGTCGCATATGGCTTCAGCCAGACAATCGTCGGAGACGTGTTTGGAGCCAACCCGGTCAGGCTGAACGCCTTAGACACACTGTCCAGTGAGTGCAGCAAGGTGGAGGTTCCCTGCTGTTTTGAGGTGGTATTAAGTGGGGCCGACTTACGCCGCTGGTAATCATGGAAAGCGCCGTAACGGCTGTACGACACGTGAATGCCATCCTCCGACCGATAGCGCAACCACATCAGCAGCATATTGTCGAGGTATTCGTCTTCATAGACGACAATTCGCGCCCCCATCGTGCACATCTTGCGAATGAGTTCCTTCAGGATAACGACATCGCTCGACTAGAGTGGCCAACATGTTCTCCAGACAAACTCTGTCGAACGTACCTGGATAGACTGAAAAGGGCGACGTGACCCACCAACCACTCTGAGGGATTTATGCCGAATAGCCGTCGAGGAGTGGGACAATCTGGACCAACAGTGCCTTGATGAACTTGTGGATAGTATGCCACGATGAATACAGGCATGCATCAATGCAAGAGGACGTGCTACTGGGTGTAAGAGGTACTAGGATGTACACCAATGTGGACCACCACCTCTGAAGGTCTCGCTGTATGGTGGTACAACATGCAATGTGTGGTTTTCATGAGCAATAAAAAGGGCGGAAATGATGTTTATGTTGATCTCTATTTCAATTTTCTGTGCAGGTTCCGGAACTCTCGGAACCAAGATGATGCAAAACTTTTTTTGATGTATGTATTAGTGTTAAATTACGTAGGAAGCCAGCCTTTAGTAGCTGTGATTGCATATCATGTATATCGACGAAATCAATCTTTGTAACAAACATATATGTGCATAAGAACGAGAAAGATAACTAACTTGAAACATTACGTTATAAAGAAAAGAAAAGGGAGGAAAAGAAAGTTATAACCATTAAAACCACGTAGTAATGAATGAAGCACTCTATGGAAACAATGGAGTCCAATTTATATCGCTGACTAATAAATGAAGATGATCTTTGCTCGCAGTTGTATTAAGACTGACAAAAGAAGGTATGCCTGGAGCAATTAAACAGTTCTGACCAAATAAATGCAAGTACAGAATAGAAGTGACATTATAATGAAGTAGTTTGATAGTCTAGACGTTATTGTGAATTGTGGTGTCACCGCCAGACACCACACTTGCTAGGTGGTAGCCTTTAAATCGACCGCGGTCCATTAGTATACGTCGGACCCGCGTGTCGCCACTATCAGTGATTGCAGACCGAGCGCCGCCACACGGCAGGTCTAGAGAGACTTCCTAGCACTCGCCCCAGTTGTACAGCCGACTTCGCTAGCGATGGTTCACTGACAAAATACGCTCTCATTTGCCGAGACGATAGTTAGCATAGCCTTCAGCTACGTCATTTGCTACGACCTAGCAAGGCGCCATTATCAGTTGCTATTGATATTGTAAAGAATGTACAGACAAGAGCTACGTTCAACATTAATGGATTAAAGTTAAGTATTCCACCATCTGCGTCCCTTTTTCTGAGTTCTGGTTATCTTGTCCTGTTCCAGACCTCACGCCAGCCTGCGTGAGCTTAAACGCGTGCCTTTCGGCTTCCTCCAAACTCCGTGGGTTGGCTCCTGCCAATCCACAACATGAATAATCTGCAGTGATACTAAAACAGTACTAGCCTAGGGAATTAATCGTAGATCGGGTTTTCCTACATACGTGTCAGCGATGAAGTAGGCTCAGGCATTTTCTCTTTAAAAAAGTGCAAAAGTAATTCTAATTGAACGTAGCGTAATATTATATTAATATGTTTGGGCCAGGAACTGCTTCTCGCTAACAATAGAAATCGAGTCATATTATGATTAAGTGTATTAAGCTGTACTTATTAACTTCACTTTTCTAGGTTGAAAGCTTATTAGTAACTGAAAGAATACTGGATCTTGTTTAAACGATAGACTGTCAGATGCGTTGGTTTTCATTGGGTGTTACTTACACGTAATTTATAAAAGAAAGATCTGTACTGTGAAGTGGCGAAAAGACATAAACTCTTACAGGGCTAATTAACGCCTTCCGCGCCGGTAATTGTTCCATATCTTTTACTGGTAATCCTGTTCATAACATTTTTGTTACACGCTAAAGGAAGTGCCGACTGAAATTTGAGCTGGGTCACAAAATTTGACTGTACGTGTACATTTATTATTTTTGTGCACCAAAATTAACGTTTTCTGTTGGTGCGCTTGAAATTGGCATTTCCTCTTCAGGCGTTGCCTTTCTTCATTGCTTCGAATGGAAGTTGTACAGATGCCTTACTGTACTGACAGAGTTCAGGGAGTGAAGCATTTTGTTGACTAGTATGATTAATATACACCATAGTCAGTGCCGGGTATCCCTTCCAGAGCAGAAAATGGCAATAGGATTTTACCAATAAGGGCATGTTATTCGCAGCCACACGATGCACATGGAGCACGATGCACGGTACTGCTCGGCATTTATCACATCAACAAAAGTTGGCGATGGTGGAAGAAGTCACAAGTGTTAAAAAAAAAAAAAAAAAAAAAAACCTTTAACTGAGTGGGACTGAAGCATGATCTTTAGGGTTCATATTTTTTACCAAAAACAAAGGAGTTATAGTTAATAAGTTTTCGGAAAAAAAGACATGCCGTCGAGGAATATCAGTGACTGACTGATTATCGAGTTCTGTTTAATTTGGAACAATCAATAGTGTTGGAAGGTGAAGGAATGAATCAAAAGTTCTGCCGCCGGCGAGACTCGAACACGGTCTTCAATCTCATTAGGCAGATACGCTGACGATTACACTACCGCAGCAGTATCGTCGATATTGTAGCACGACCTACGGAAGGTGATTGCCCTCCCCAACACAAACCTCAAATCATATTTTAATTATAAGATCTATAGAATCACATTCTATGTTGCAGTAACAAAACGCTTCGATCTACAATTGCCAACTTCAGGTATGGACCATTTGATGAAAAAAGTATTTATTACAAGCGTTGTCAAACTAGAGTATGCATCTGAAGATGGCCTTTGTAGTCCGCAACGGGTTGTCAGTGTACCATCCGAGAAAATTAACAGAAATTCATAATAAGTGAATGTGCGCATGACTTGTAACTATATAGCATTATCAGTTTTTATGACAGGACTCTAGAGGCATCATATGCTGATGACATTCTGTTTGTATATTGTCTTCGGGAGTTGGCAACACTTCAGCTGCAAATTAACGTTCGCTACATAGTCCATCGGCTGTCTAATGTAACTATGATAATGGCGGCTACTTTAAGTGTAATTTTTATTTTGAGTTTAGATTATCGGATGTAAAACACGCCTGTGCTATGTAATATAAGCGAAAACCTCGTGCAAAACGGAGCAATTAGAAAAACAACCTAAAACAAGGTAGTTCTTTGCACATTATTATTATTAAAATGCTTTATATTACATTATGTACTGAATTATCAATTCAGTTTTACGTGCAGGCTAACGCCATCTCCTGCAAAGTTCGTCCTATTACATCATCTTCTCGTTTTGTTCTGCAGTGTTCCGTTGTCCCTCGTCCTCATTTTCGTCACCAC